>NC_135367.1:9749166-10050833 GCF_051622035.1 Arctopsyche grandis
ACAGTGGACGAGAGGATGAGACGGGTCGGAGGGAAAGGAGAGGATGGCTAAATTCTTCTGTCCCGGACACGTGACGGGGTTGTGGGGGGAGGTCTGCGGGGTATAAATGACTTCGAAAAAGGGTGGAAAACCCATCAGGGCACCTCAATAGAATCCCATTACGGCTAGACTACAGTTTTAGTGCGTCTGCGGAAAAACCGCACGATTTTGATAGCAACTATCTCGACCACTCTCGCTCTCTAAAACGGAAACACTTATCTGTAGCAATGTTTCCAGAAGAATAATGAGCACATCTCAAGAACTAATCCATCACTAATAAAACTCATACCAAAGGAAATATTTTACTATCATATATTGTATATGTAAATGTGCCGTAACTAAAGTAAGTAAATAAGAAACTACATACATACATAATACCCAAAATGCCTGTCATGGTGAGCCAGCAAAGCTCAAAATACATAGAATGCGGTTAAATAATGGAGATGAAGAAGCATTGCACCGCAGACGTATCATCAGAGCACCGAGGAAAAATGCAATTTGAGTAAATTACCCAGACACTATTGCACACACACACACACACGTGCGATAGTGTGCGTTAATAGATACACGTGGCACGGAATACGCAGACTATAAATCAAGTAGATAATAAAACTTATTCTGCCAGTAAACGAGTTTTTTTCGCAACACGTACGGCAGCCGGCTAGGCCATCAAGACGCGAACAGAAAAACTTAAGTAGTTCTGCGGTGTGCATTTTTTTGCGACTAGGAGGAAGAAGAAGAAGAAGAAGAAGACTCTCGAGAAGAACAGAAACGAAAGCCACGTAGGTACCCACACACCTGAACGTACACACATGCGGGGGGCAAAAAAAAACGAAGAAAAAAAAAGAAAACAATTGATATCAGGAGCAGAGAAGTCGGGGACCCGTTCGGAATATTAATCAAGTTCGGCGGGGCCCTCGCTAGGGCGCCCTACGCCCTCTGAATACCTTTGTCGTCTTCAATAAACCTCATTTGAGTGTCTGGAATATAGCTTTGTGCGTCGAAAAACTCGCGGAATTGAACGCGACGCCCGTCCACGTACGTGTATGGAAAACCGACGCTCCCCCCCCCCCATCCCCCACCAACAAATTGATTGATTTCACATACATAATAAGTTTATGATACAGAAAAAAGACTATGAAAAATTTTAAGTCAACTCTATACTATTTTATATCAGCCTTGTCGGTCCATACAAGTATTGCGTGTCCACCCTATTGCCCCCCCCTTTCCTATTATATTTAACAGTCAAAAAAATATATCTAACGGCAAACAGCTAAATTTAAAACGTTATTTAGAAGATTAGAATCACTCTTAAATTTTACGGAGCATCTATTGTATAAAAAAGTTGCCTGAAAGGTTTCTCGCCTTTGATTGACTGAAGTTGCCGATGTTAGTAAGGATGAAATGAAGAGTATACATACATATAACAAATCATCCATCATTCACAGCCATTCGCCATCTACTGCTGGATGTAGGCCTTTCCAATATGCTTCCATTCGTCTCTATTTTGGGCAACTCTCATCCATCTCGTCTCACACACTTTTCTGATTTCATCCGCCCATCTCCTCTGTGGCCTTTCTTGCAACCTTCAACATTCTCTCTGATACCATTCGAGCACTTCTTTCGTCCGCTTATAGTCCGTTTTTCTAGATACGTGACCTACCTATAGCCGTTTCAATCGTTTTCCCCTCTCCATTACATCAACTGCCTTTATAATACTTCTATCCCACGTAATCCGTTTTATATATCTCCTCGATATAACAAATAAGAAACTAAATTAAAAATTACAAATAAATAAAAGCACATCTGCACCAGTTGAGTAGTTATGAGTTAAGCCGGTCAAATCGAACTATCTAATCAATACTTATCGCTGAATAATTATAAAATTAAGTTCGACTGTTTCCGATCACAACTTTTTGGTTTCATCCAAAATTATACCGTTTTATACAAAACTATCTCCATATTAATCCTAAGATAAAAATCCATCCTAAGATCACAATCCATTCCCACTTTGCATTCTTTCAGTTCCAGATACCAAACGAGACACTGCTGGAGATGAAAACCTTTCTCGTAACAACTTCACTACATGGCATTTATCCATGAGTACAAATGTTTAACATGATAAAGCCCGCAAATAAAACTATACTATTACATTAAAGAAAACACAATTTTCCAATATTATGCGATACACGAATGATTAAAAGCAATTCATGACTCTAATGATTCACCGGGCTTATATAATAGAACAACTCAACTTATGAAATTTGGACCAACGCTATATGAACTAATCGGAGATCAAATACAGCCTATCCTGTTATTTTGACTTTAAAATTGCCGAAAGATTACACCATAGAGAAATCAGATCATATATTAGATCAAGATATTATTACAATATACCAACAAGAGAAGTTTTCATAAATATATAAACCTTTCTACATATTGTCTGTATTGTGGAAATTTAAAGCAAAAAAAGTGACACACAATATTTCACACATATGTACATATGTACATTTAAAGTTTTCATGGACATGTTTTCTGTATTTTTTTTTCAAAATAGTTTTAAAAATGCACATGTATACATATACAGATATACATATGTATACTACATTTTACATACGAATTGTCCGAAATTGACGGTAGAGCATCTCCGCGCGGAATCCGCCATCGTTTCAGTAATAATAACACAAGGCACGCGAACCGGTTGGAATAATTAAGATACTTATCTCAAGTCAAAATATTAATGAATTGATTATCAATGATATATTGGTCGTATCAAATTACTATACTCTCGAACGGGTTTTCTCTCCGATAGGCTTCCACGTTTACATGCAAAACCATGGCGAATCTACTTGCGCCGGTAGAATTTTCGCCGCATTCCGAACCGCCCCTGCTTCGTCATTATTACATTACATCGTCGATGTTGCTGTTGTTGGTTGTTGGATGCTGTAGCCGTTCGAGGAGAGTGGATATTTCACACCGATTACCATCTTTTGAGGAATATCGTCGGGTCGTGTGCACCGCACCGCTCGTTCGGACTGAAACGATCGAGATTCACACTGCAAATTTGCGAAATGGCTCTATAGGTGGTCTCACGATATTATTGACGCTTTGCAGTCGGCTCGTCGAATCTAACTGCTACGTTATTCACGTGTTGAAAATTGAAAATTCCAATGGGAATTTTAAAACGATCGTGGAATATTTAAATCGCATCTCAAACTCGGTAGGTATCTTATATACATTTATTTCATAGATCTCGTTCAGAATACATACATAATATGACTGTGACTGTACAACATTTATGTGTGTGTCATCATCATCATCATCATCATTTACAGCCATTCATCATCCACTGTTGAATCTTAGGCCTTTCCAACACGCTTCCACTCGTCTCAGTGTTGCGCAACTCTCATCTATCTCATCCCACCCATTTTCCTAATTTCATCTACCCATCTTCCTTGCAGTCTTCCTTTTGCCTTTTTCATTCTCTCAGGTACCATTCTAGCACTTCTTTTATCCACCTTTCATCCATTCTTCTAGCTATGTAACCCTCCCATAGCCATTTCAATATCTTCACTATATGTATAAATACTTAATTTTATACAATGGACATTTTGATGAATCCAATAAAAGTATCCACTGACTAAACTGATAAATTGACTAACCAAGTTCGCATATACATACATAGTATAACTGACTACTTCATTTAAAAATTACTGATCTAATTTAATTCACGACTAATCAAAAATTTAATTTCCATAATAAACGGTGAATTGTGAAGTAATTTCCATACTAAACGGTCGGCAATACACTTTCGATAATCCGATTCAAAAATTACACTCAACACGACATAAATACATTAATTAAAATCACTAAACGCCATCGCGCCAATTATCACAAACGAAGCTGTCAAATAAATAATTAACATGGCGAATATAAAATATTGACGTTTCAATTGGAGATTAGACGCGTACCGAGAAAAGACCACTTTCTCCGCCCGGTCGTTCGGCTAAATCATTATTATCAACTGTATAAAATGATTCCGTCGATTTATTATTTATACAACAACCTACCGGTGTTTCGATTCCAATCTGTCGATTTAATAAAATTATCAAATCGACGGAACACAACAATTAATAATCTGATCATATCGCTAATGACGCGTCAATAATCGATTTGTCCGCCGGCGAACGCAGGTTAATTCAATTCCATTCAACACTTTATTTCACATATGTATGTATGTACATAGATACATATACGTAATATGTATATACATTTAACATCCATATTGAAATTATTAATTTCAAATCAAAACACTATCGAAGTCGATCAACGAATTATTTGATTCTATTGCACGGAATAAATTTCTTGAATGCCAAATATATAACCCACATACATACACATTTGTACATTGCATCAGTAAATAGTTATTATTTTCAGTGTGTTATTAAACGTCCTTTTAATTGTTTAATTGTCTCGCATTTCAAGCAATATGACATTCAAGCAATTTACCCGATACCACGAATAGTTTACCATATAAAAACGCATCGCAGAAAGTTTCATGCAATAGGAATAATCCGACATAAAAAAGCAAAAAACAACCAACGGATTCGTGAGCTATGACCGGATGTTTGAATAAATTTCCATTCCATACGTCTTTCCGAACGTTAATATGTTAATATACACGAGATTGTCGATTTTTCCACATGAAAATCGAACGATTTTAATTGCGAGAGATTTCGCCGTCGAAATTTTGAATCGAAATTCGGGGAATGCTTTTAGGCGGGTGAGTGTTGCCGAGATTGAATCGTTTTAAAAATTGTAATCGTCGTGCGATAATAATTGATTCCAATTTCGAGAGCTGGCGCGAGATGTGCTCCGGATTCCGCGGGGATATTAGGTTTAACTGTCATTTGAACCGCAATTTAACTCGAGTGATTCTCGGCGACATGCGATTCTCACATTAAAAGCATCCGAAGCGAACTTACATACCTATACATACATACATGACAATGAAATCCACTTGTGTGTAATAATTGAGTGGTTTAATATTGAAGTTCAATGATTCTTAATTTTAATGACTCGTAACTGTTGTTTGTAATGGTATAGTTAGAGCACCAACTGCTTATACCGCATGCAATATTCTCTATGACTAGTTTTAAATCGCACCTGCAATTATTATTATATTTGCACACACATACAAAATGATTCAAAGCTCACTGTTCATATAGTGAAGAATCATCTCAAGAGTAAATACATTGAGAAGGAAAAGTTTGGAGCTAAAAAATGTATCCAATCGCACCAAGCTTGTCAAAGTCGACATTGTGAGAAATGACAAATTTAAGCGACTTCACTAAATCTTTCTAAGAAAAATGAATGGAAACAAATAGGACAGATCGAAATGAAAGTACATATGTACATACATATGTAGATAGAACGTTGTTGCAAAAAAAAAATTTAACCAACACAACGGTATGACCAAAGTACGCTGTTCTTGTTCAGGAACCTGGGTTTAATCACTAAACGTCCTGAGAGGACACTGAATAATACAAATTGAAAGATGTCAAAATATGTACATATGAGAGAATAAGTAACAAAAATTCTTATCACACACTTAAATCTATTACTGCTTCAATTCTTGTTCGTTCCAGAAAGGAATGAGAAACTGCTTAAGATAGTTACAATATTAATAAGAAAATGACCCCATATGAAACAATTTGTAGATAGGTTTATGAGTAACTATGCATGTATATTAGATTTAATCATATAATACATATATATATATGTGTGTATGTTCGTTGTTTTATGTATACGTAGGTACATTGTTAAGTGTTGAAAATTGAAAATTTCAGTTTCAACTTGAAACTACTTGTAATGAAAGGTACGGCGAGTGAATTGAGAACCTCCAAAATCTATGTACATATACATACATGCTGTATAGGTGCAAGACATTCCCTACTTTGTTATTATTTTTATATTTATAATTTATCTGCTATTATTATAATGCTATTTTTTTATAATTATGTATAAATTCATTTTTATGTCTGTGTATATGTATATGTACATATGTACGTATGTATATATGTTTCTCGTCTCTCTCTGTAGTTTTTCGACCATTGTGGCGGATTAGGGCTTAAACAAAAATATATTTTTATTTTATTTATTTTATTTTATTAATTGAAAAATCAACAGACAGGATGTACAGAGATAGGTATAAAAAAAAACAAAAAGTAAATAAATAATATATGTAACATCCGAGTCCAATAATAGATTTTTACAAAAATGAAAAAGATAAATATAAGGAAAACAAATTAAAAAGTAAAGAATAAAGGCATGACAAAATATGTAGTACATTGCATAATTAAACTATAGTATTAAAATATTTGGAAAAGGTTATAAGATAGAATATAAGAAGAAATTGAAATTTACAAATATAAAAAACAAATGAAAAAGGTAAATACAAAATAAACAAATGAAAAGGAAAAGAATGAAAGCTATAATATGATTAAATAGCACATTACATAACTAAATATAAATATCTACATACATTTACATACATATGTTCATTGTACTTCGTTACACTAGCTTGCAAATCTCATAATTCCAAAATCATACAAATTTTGCTCAAACATTAAACTCTTTTCTCTCTACCATTATATTATATCACTTTAAGATGCTACATAAAGTCCAATGCACACAAAGAAGTATGGAACGCTGTATGCTTGGCATAACGAGGAAAGATAGGAGGCGTAATACGTGGGTAAGAAGTATAACAAGTTTAGTGGAGATAGTGGATAGATTAAAGATATTGAAATGACAATAGGTGGACCACGTGGCTTGAATAATGGACGAAAGGTGGACTGAATAAGTGCTAAAATTGTACCCGAGATAATGCAAAAGTGTAAAAGGAAGACCACAGGGAAGATGCGTAGACGAAATAAGGAAAATGTGTGGAGTGAGAACGAGTGGAAGCGTGTTGGAGGGGCCTTCACCCAACAGTGGATGGTGAGCGGCTGTAGATGATAATGATGATGATAGTGCTTCTTTACACTTTATAGTTACATTTAAAATTCACACAAAATAGCATATGTGCATAGATATGGATGTGTAAAGTCATTGTTAAGAAGAATCTTTTCAAATCGCATTTCAACCACTGAAAAACGACATAAAATTTAAAACAGCCCAATCGTCGATTCGACACTAATTCAAAGAAAGGAAGAGAGCAATCATCATCAATTTCCAGTTATAGATTCGACGGCTTGAAAAACGAAATGAATCGATTCGGCCTTAAACGCTCTGGGTGTTAATAACGGTCAAACAATGAACGGATATTTATTGTGATGGGGGAGGACTGTGGACGCGGCCATTAGAAGTTGCCCCGGGGCCATGTGGGGGAAAGGGGGGAGGTGGGGGATAAGAGGCAGCGAGATAGGAAAAGGTTGGCGATCTGCGACCGCCTAACGATGCACTGGGTCACGGCCCCGGGGCCAAGAGCGCCGATAATGCTAGAAAGGGGGAGGCGATGGGGTGGAATCTAACCCCAAAGGAAGACGATTTCAATTGAGCAAATTTCATATCAAAGCGATTACCCCGGAGCACACCGACCGAGCTCTTTCAGAACTCCAGTCAGTCTGAATTATGCACTCCGACTGCGGATTTGATAATGGCACCGCAAATAGCCCTAGGAATTATTCAGCGATTCAATTAATTTTGATTGTGTTTGCGTTTCTGAGATAACCGCGCTCGCAGCTTCCGAACGTTTCGAATCGAAGGCGTTCAATTCTTGGTCAATCTCTACATATGTACATACATTGCTCATTTATATACATATAGGCAGTGGCGGACTGGCCATACAAGCGAACATGCCCGATGGCATGTGGGCCCCACTATCTGTTAGAAAATATGGGCCCTCGGTAAAATTAAATAACTTTTTAACTATTTCACGTGTGTAAAAATGTATAGGATATTGCAACTTTAGGACCTAAAGTTTGGGTATTTCAACAAAACAAATTTCTTACGATATACACAAATAACTAATACCTGCTTTAACAGCCCAAGGATCGGTTAACTTTTTTTATTAGGCTTGAAATGTAAGTTTCAACATTTGCGTGGGCCCTTTTGCCGGGCCTATTCCAACGTCAAGATTATGTATATACCAATACCTATGTAACAACTAACTACTGAAATAAAAATGGGAATAAACAAATTTTCGTGAATAATATAAACTGAATTGCTTAAAACAATTTTGATAGGACGATTCATCATCAACCAGCGATTTAAATTTACTTCATACTTTCAAAATAACATTTGATTATACTTCGATGATATAGTAAGATTTAAATACACAATTTTAAACAGTTTCCAAATATAAAATCTATTCCTAATCTAGACACACCCATGTAAATAGAAATATAGGATAGGGGCCCCCTCCCCAAAATCCCGATTTTCGATTAACATTAATTGAAAATATTATGCATTTTTTTCAGGGAAGTAATTAGGGGGGGCCATAGGGGGGCACTCGCCTAAATTAAGGAATAGTGTGAATTTAGAAAATATTATGAATTTAATGATTAATGAGATACTATGGATCTATGAATGCTACGTGTATTTCTTATGTATGTTACTTTTGGGTAACTAATAAAATAATCGCTGCTATGTGCTTTGAAAAAAAACAAAACAAAACTTTATCTAATGTTATTACGTACATATGTACATAGATAAAGTGACAAGACAGTCGGTAGAAATTAAGTTAATTGATAGTTTTTTGGAGAATCAGTTTGATGGTCGATTAATGTTGACTATGTAAAGATTTGTGGAAAAAAATTTTCGCCTGCGGCGCTTTTTTCTCTTTTTACATCATATTTTTTTATAATTACTTTTTCAAAAATAAGCTTATTTTTTTCATATTTTATAACTCAATAAGGTAAAGAATATTTTCCATTTTTATTCCGATATAAAAAAGATTTTTTGAAAAAAAATTCAATTTGACCAATCTTTGCCTGCCCTGCCCCCCAAAGAAAAAGCTGATTGTTTTCTACCGAAAGTAAAAGCCGCTTTTATGCCGCATTCTTTTATGATGCATTATATTTACCTAGGACAAGGGTTAAAACGAAATATACAATATAATTTATGGATCTATTTTGCTTTTGCCATTTTTCTTGTACCTAAATTTGTTTATTCCCAATTTTGAAAAAAAAAAAATTTCCCTTGATTTTTAGCGTTATGGAAAGAAGAAAATTTTGTTATATGGGGGGGGGGGGGGGCAAATTATTTTAACCCTAGGTGGGGCCCCCTTTGACTCCTGGCATGCACTGATTTCAGTCCCAGTCCGCCACTGCATATAGGTACAATGTTTTAGAATATAAATAAAGGGAAAATGACCGGCGCTACCCAGACAGGTAGAAGTGGAAAAGAGATGCTAATTTGCAGGAACCGTCTCAATGAAAATTGGCAAACTCTGATGGAAAACAATCGACCTGGAATCACAAACCAAGGTCTGACCAACGGATACTAGTGGGAATCGAACCGTTACCACTCTGCTCGAAAGCATAATATGCTAACCAAAAGTCCAAGCTGTTGGTTATGCCGAGTTGAGACTATTTCTTTACAATATTTAGATACATTAATCAGATAATCAAGTTGACAGCGTGTCTCTTTTACGTCATTTGAACTTGGTCCATAACCTAGACCTAAATTTATGTAAATATGAATCATCGCTCGTAAGCAACATATTGCGCAAGATTAACAAAGCTGCAGCAGTTTTAGCGCATGCCGGCCGATTATATAAGCCTAAGCAAACATCACCTCGTCCTTTTTAACGATATTTTAATGAAATTCTATACTCAAGTCGATAGTTCTAAGTTAACAGAACAACTGTTCGATTTGCTATTCAGATGCCATCAAATTTTTATCTTTTGTTCATTATACATATGTATATTAACCCCGACTATAGGTGTCCACGAGTTCCAAGTATCTTTATTACTCATAATGATTATATACAAAATATATATTGAAAACACTGTGCGACAACCCACTAAAACTAAACTGTTCCACTGCAGAAACCGCTATAGAAGCTCCGTCATATATAGATGTTCTTTTTCCCAATTCATAGAGCAAAACTAAAGATTTGATTGCAGTGCGCCTCAACATTAAAAACCATCACTCGTAAACAACATACTGCACATGATTAGCACAGCTGCAGCAGTTTTAGCGCATGCCGGCCGATTATATGTATGTATAATATATGCTTTAATGCAACACTACCTCACCTCGCCCGCATTAATCGCAAATATCGATTTTTAATGAAATTCCATACAAAAGTCGATGGTTTTTAAGTTAGTAAAAAAACTGTTGATTTGCAATAAATAAACAAACATTCATCTTTATACGGTGGATATAAGAAATACGGGGCATCCTTTTCAGGTGCGAAATAAATAAACGAAAATAATAATATTCAACCAATTACTGGAACGCGTATTTAAAGCGATAAATTACATCGCAGCACGTGTAGATTTAAACGAACCGGGCGCTTGAAGATTAATTCGCACGATAAATTATCTTAATGGCGAAAAAGTCTCACATCCTGTAACAATTTGTTTTAAATCTTAACAAAGGCTTCATTGATTTTTTTTTTCATCATCATCAAATATGTAACACATCTTGTAAACTCCAGCAGAACATTCTCAAGAGAGCGCGACCTAAGACTCATCATCAAAATATGTTCATCGACAAAATAAAGTTAAAAAAAAAACAACGGAATGTCCGCCATCCATTAAATACTCATTTTGCGTAAATCATCTCGAAGACCTGCGCGTTTTAACATACGTAATAACACCGGATAAAGTTAATCGTTAAACGGCACGAAACGGTTAATTTTTTCCCTACGCTCTTTTTATACCTGTCGATTCACGGGGTTAAACGCTCCGAATTAGGTTAACCCTAATTGCCGATATTCGACAATCAATCATTTAAGAAAATAATACGGCATTTTGAGTGTGTTTGTGTGTCCGACTATTAAATAAATTGGACGTATCGTTTGCAATATCCCCGAATACCCCCCAAATATATTATATTCCGAACCGTGAACGTATAATTTGAACGTGCAAGCTTAAATATGGACATATTTTTTTACGGGTTTGATTTATATTGATATAGTTTATTTTTGACATGCACTATCTCTTCTCAGGGTTAAATTAAAGAGTGCAATAAATAAATCGTGACAGCTAAATCGTCTTGTGGGAACAAAAGACGATTCCGCATTTCGTTTTATATTCAAAGAATTATACATACATACATATATATGTACATATGCACGTTAGGTATTCTGATTCGTGCAAGTGAAATCTTTCATAAAAGGAGAACCGAGTCTAAATAAATTATTTATAAAGTTGTGATGACCTCATAGGTCACTATTTTGCATACCTGAAACAAACTCGTATTCGTAATGAGTGATCGTATGCGACTCGGTTTTAATTGGAAGCTTGCGGTTTTATTTGAGGAAATATCTTAAATGCATGATTAAATTTATCAAAGTATGCAAAAACATATCTAAATCAAGAATTGAAAATTAAATCAAGCGGAAAACTTGTGCAGAAATACAAAGTGCAATGAATGACGGCGCATTAACTTTATGCGACTTGGCTCTAACTCGAATTAAAGAGTTAAAGCTCTCGCGAACGAACCTCTCGTAAAATGTTAATTTCAAAAGTTTTCCGTTGAAAAATTATCACATTATAATATTTAACGATAACGCCGTGAACTTTACGATATCGAAATTTTAAATGCACACCTGAAATTGGTCGAATCACTCACTTTTGTCAGCGCTTCAATGTAAAAATGAAAATTTTATGATAAGTACGTTTATAATTTTGAAAAAAATTCACACACGACGTACGATAATAATTTAAATATTATCAAAGTTTCAATCGATTCGAGTCATGCTAAAGTTGATATGTTTAATTTATGACACACCTGCTGTATGAACAGTTGCAACAAGACAACTCTAATATAGAAAAAAATAACTAACCAACGGTCGCCAAGCTTTTTCAAAAACATATCGTGTAAATATTAGCAATAGATTGAAAATATACCTCGTTTACAGCATCCGAAATGACTATTTTCAGGTGAACGAATTAAAACGTGACACACTATTCAATGGCGATGAAATTTTGAATAAAAATCGTTCTTTTATTTATTTTCTTCGAACAATTTTTTTCAATAAAACAAACAATTGAATACAATTGTTTGAATTTATTATAACAGCAATTTAAATTATAATGCATTTCTCAGTACTAAGACTATATATGTAGCTAGAATAAATATGTACACAGCATTTAAAATTATATAAAAAATAATCAAATAATTAATGTAATTAAAAACTGCATATTAAAAATTTCCATCGTTGACCAAACCGCGCAAAATGGCAAAGTTTCAAAACGATCGGAAGACTAGAAATTTTAGCTCAATCGTTTGCGAAGTAAAATATAGAAAAGCCTTGTAAAGAGACAAACGTTTCATATTTATACAAAAATACTACATATTTATACAAAAATTAATTTGGATTCCAATCTTATTTTCATTATTAATAAGAACTAAAGCAAAACCTATAATAGCTGCAACTAATTTGACATACAGTCGAACTCAGTTATTACTGACTTTTTTTCGTGATTCATCCATTTTTCTGGTTTTTAAGGAATGTTACTAATTCAAAATAAAATAATAAAACGACAGCTCATAATCAAACTCTCACAATTATTACTATAATATTTATAGAATCGAACGGTGGCCAATGAAAACCGGTTTTGCTCGACCACTGCTACGGAGCAACCAGCAGCGTGGACTAGTGGTTAGCATATATGCTTTCGAACAAAGTGGTCTCGGGTTTGAGTCCCATTGCCAACCCTTGGTTTGTGACTCTATGTCAACCGTTTCCTATCAGAGTTTGCCAATTTATCTGATGTTCATTGAAACGGTTCTAACAAATTGGCAACCTTTACCCATTTCTCGCAATTTTCGAGTTTACAGCATCACGAATTTCATTGATTCGTATAGAAATGCTGCAAATTTGTCCAAAAATGTCTTTACTTTTCAGCATATCGAAATTCGACGATTTATATCAAAAAAATGCTCCAAAAATTTATCCATAGATGTTTCTATGACGCTTTCTTAAAATTATTCTAAAAATTGTATATCGATATTTGTAATTGGCCAGGAAGGCGCATCGGGGTTTACCTGTCAGGCCTTCCTGGTATATACATATATAAGCCAGCAGTATGGCTCGGTGGTTGCGTTAATGTTTAGCACCGAGAGGTTACCAAGTTCGATCCCATGCTAATTTTTAATACTGGTCAGATTTGGATATTCATGACTACCTTTTCTAACTCTTTTCCTATCAGAGTTTGCCAGTTTATCTTATTTCATTGTTGAAACTGTTCCTCCATCAAATTGACAAAAACCATCCCACCCGCATGTTACAAATATCTGAATTCGATGTATGTACAATATGTAAAAAAATATGTACAAGTCTAAATCCACAGATGTCTCTATAGATGAATTAATTGCTAGTTTCGTTTCAGTCTCTCGAAATAGAGCGATTTATGCAATAAAAATTCTGCAATGTTTGTAATTAATTGTCTAGGAATTGTCATTGGGGTCTAAATGTTAGGCCTACCTGGTATATATATATATATATGTAAAATAAAAATATGTATGTAAAAATGAATGTGTCCATATATAATGTACTAAATAGTATTTATCGTACTGCTGTTTACGTGTAGTTGCCGGTCTGTGATTTGCCAGTATAAACAGACCTCAATATCAACCTTTGGAACAACTTACCTATATATATGTACATACATACATACATATACATAATTCGAACAAAGCTCCAGAAGTCATTTAACTAATACAAAATTTAAAAACTTATGGTTGTCCATCCACGATTAGAAGACAGACATACAGAAACTCACACACGTGCATAGTATATCGGTAGGTGGGTAGAATAAACGAGTAGATTTGCACGGTCGCCCCGGGGCGCCGTAACCGCTAATATTAATTGCATTGATGACTCACGCCACATGCGTCCTCTGGCGAATTTACTGCAAATAATACGAGGAGAGCCCATACGTGCGGCATATTTGACCGCTGCCGGTCGTTTTAGGGTTGGGGATCGTTAACGACGCGCACACAACGCAAATCGCGCCAATTTAGACCGAAAATAAATTTAATTTTAACAATCTCGCACGGATCCGATAATGCTATTAATGTGCGGATAATGCGCGAGTCAAGTGCCGGATTTTCCAGGGAAATTCCGCCGCCCCCCCCCCCACCCCGTGGCAATGGATTGGGGGTGGTAGGATTAGCCGTGCGTCGATACCCGCCAGTTTTCCATATTTGCTCACAATTACTTCGGCACACGCGCGTCCGCCTAATTTATATGCGTTAATTTTACAGCCGGATCCTCCCGGAGGACCTAAACCAACAGACGGACGGACAATTACGGAGGGTGGGAGCGTCTGTGGACCCCGAAGGCCCTTTGCGGCCCTGCGGCGACAAACTTGCTAGAGGGTTCGACCGTAACATGTTGAGACAGTGGTCGTCAACTCGCACTTACTTTCCCTTAAAAATATTGCTGGCTATAAATGCGCAAATATATGTACATATACACTATTCCAACTACATATAATCCGTAACAAAAAGCATGAAAATCGAGTATGAACACTTGGCGAAACGAGTCGTCTTTAAAATCACTAACAATTCGATACTGTGCCACGCATAGAAAATGAGTGAATTAAAATTTTATATGAAAACTTGTTTTAAGCTTGTATTATAAATTTTATATGAGATAGAGTGAGTAACAGTTATAACTGTTATAACGTTAAGTTACAACTATGTAACTTGGGTAGCTAAGAAGCCAGTGAGAAGGCGTATCTGATAGCCAGTCATCACGTCGATCTGACAGATGATTTGAATCTTTGAATTTTGAAGGATTTCAATAGTGATTAAATTATTGAAGTATGTCACATTTTTCTATATTTTCTGCAGACATTTGCCTACTCTATTACCCAAATATTGTAATAATCATATAGTTAGGAATATAGAGATATAAATAATTATAAAATTAGAAATAGGAATAAATAAATTATAGGTAGAGTTAAGAAAGCAAAAACTACAGGAGGTGTTTTCCAGAGAGGTGTTCAAATATACAATGCCCTTCCTGAAAGCATTAGAGGTGCTAGTAACATTGGTGCTTTCTTGAGGGGTGTTAATGGATACCGCTGTGGAAGATGACGTAATTATACATATATATATATATATATATATATATATATATATATATATATATATATATATATATATATATATATATATATATATATATATATATATATATATATATATATATACATACATATATATATATATATATATATATATATATATATATATATATATATATATATATATATATAAATATATAAATATATAAAATGCTATGTTTGGAATTATGTATGTATATTATATTATTTTAGGGTTACTAATTATAGTTTTGTTAATCTTGTTAACTATGTTATATTACAGTTGTTAGTTTTAGTTTAAAATTGTTAATTGTGAAATATTTCATTAGCAATTTGCTATTTAATAATAATAATAAATAAATAAATGAGAGCTAACCCCCCCCCCCCCCCGTATGTCGGTAAAATATCAAAGCGATCGAGATTGTAATTGTTTTAAAAATTTTGTTTTCCAGCTTCTACGTGGTAATACGTCATGCCCGTCGTTGCTGATATGTATGTACATATAATGCTGTATGATCGAGAAAGTGCAAAAAGCATGTTTTCCTTTACTATATAGGAAAGAGTATGGTTATTACACACACACACACTTCCCAACTCCTTTCCTTTCTGCACGCTTTAGTATATGTACATATATGTAATTCCCTTGAAGTTCGGAGTAACTTCTCATTAATTCGTTTTGTTCTCCAGCTTATTTATGGATACTTTATGTCCCTAATAATTATGTGCGCGGTAGACATCATCATTTGATAGTTGTACCTTCTGATCGCACAGTTCTTTATCGAATGACTCATATTCCAAGACCTATCCGAGTTCTTAATGAAATCGTTGCTGCTGAGCCTGAATGTGATGTTTTCCATCTTAAGTGAGCGTAGTTTATCGAAGATTATTTTAACATATTTGTCTGGTAGCCTGTGCTCATCATTATTTTCATAATTGAATTGGAATTTTGATCTTATCTCTTCCATTTGGGCCTCGCAGGGATGTTTTGTATTTGCGGCTGGTTCTTATATATTGGTGCTGGCTATAGGTACAAGACATTCCCTACTATATATTTTATTATTAGATATTTTTACTTTATCTGCTATCATTATAGTGCTATTGTTTTTTTATGATTATGTATAAATGTATTTTTTGTCCGTGTATAATCTGTGCAAGGAAATTATGTGATATACATAAATTACCTTGAAACGAAAACCCTGAATTATTCCAGCATCTACAAACTTCGATACAAACTTAAAATTTGACACAATATATGTGCAGTTAGTTTTGAAAACCAAATGAATACAATTAAGCAAGTTTACTAAAAGACGTAGAAAACGATGCAAATGCTTTATAATATAACAAAAATCCAATTGAAATACCTAAATAATAAAAACATAAACACGCAGTTAAATTTGTTGTAAACAACATGCTTAAAGCCACTCTATTTCTATTCATAGGAAAAATGTTCTAAAAATAATATGTTTGTTGTTATTATAAGCTTCACTCTATTAGTTCAGTCACATTCCTGCCCGTCAAAAAAATATGATTTTGAACCATAGCTATGTACATATGTACTCTTAAGGTCCCTTTGATATCTTACCGACGTACGGGGGAGGGGGGGGGGGGGATTTAGCTAACAATGAAGTAGGCTAATGTCTCCGAGATGAAGCTACAGGACTTTAATTATCAACGAATTCATTAAAAATAGCACCAAAATCTTGTATCAGATCGAAGCGATGACAGCTAGCTATCCAAACACGTCTAAACAGTTACACAATTACAACAGTTACTTTTTTCACTCTCATTTATTAAATGTAGTTTTCCATTATGTACATAAATAAGCCATGTTTTACAGTCAAGGTTAATGATAACATTATCAAATTTTATAAGTTTGCTTCAATATTGTACAAAACCATGAATGCGTGTGTATGTCCAAAAATTAATCATACGCATAATATCGAATAAATTTACTCCAGTCCTTACCCAAACCAATCAATTTATTCTTCATTCAAAAGTTATACACTATTTGAATATCTAAGTAAAATTTTGACAATTTGAAACACCGTCAGACTCCTTCGACTTTCCTTTAAGGAGTAAATGTATAAACGGATTAGAAAGGACAAATTTACACATGGGAAGGTATCCAACATCAATAAAAGGCACTTGCATTGTGGAATCGACTTATACGACGGACTCATTTGATTAGCAAAATAGAAGGTGGCGGCCTATTCATCCCTTGCCTCATCCGAGGGGTGAGTCAGACCTTACGATACGTGCGAATTTTATTGAAGAGCTCCAAGACTCGCATGCGAATTCCCACCAAATAGAGAAAAAAATGAAATAAAAAAAATCGAATCCTGGATAAAAGGCGACAGACTCGGTGGCGTGGCAAAGAGGAATCTCGAATCGACGATGCACTTTCGAAATGCATACCAATGTACTGTATTTGAGCATATAGACATTTACCGAGAGCACACTCATTAGTCAAATGCGCCGTAAAACTACTTGGAAGTTCAAATGGCCGACACGCTGTAAACTCTAGTGTACCGGAGGTTAACAACACACAAAAAATAAGTCAAATATTTACTCAACAGGTACACTGTAGAATTCGAAAGAGCGTCAAACTTCTGACCGAGATGAAATTTAACTTTTCCATCAATCCCAGCACCTGGCTGATTACTTCTAAAGGTGGCCACTCACCGAGAGATTTTCCATTGGCCATTGGCAGAAAAAAATCTAGTCACTAACAGACTTGTCCACAAACAAATACTTGTCCACCAATCTGTCTGCAGAAAATCTCTACACCTCAAACCGTGCAACGTTTTGTACGTATGAAGGGTGAGACGAGAACGTTCGAAGAAATGGGGCGACTTTCGCCGACCCTCCCTTCAAATATTCTACATTGACAATAATAATGTCTTACTTCCAACGGTAGCTCCGTACCCTTCAGTTTCCATACACTCGAAAAAAAGTAGAAATAATAACGTATAAAGTGAAGGGGAAGACCTGATGCAATCTTCGCCTTGTGGCTTTTTACACATCGGCTGCGTCAAAGGGAACCCAGTACAATCATAATGCGGATGCATTTGAATAAAATGGATTGCTTTTTTTCCCTCCATCCTGTGTGTATGTACGTCTCAATAAAGAAAAATAAGGTATTGTGTAAATCTATCTCTTTATAAGTGGAAGACAATATTTGCTCGTTTCAACCCCTATCTATCTATCTATGTGATGTAAAAGCGGTAAATTTGCCCAAAGAAGATCATACGCCAGAGGAAATCAATTCATTTTATAAAGCTTTTGATCGAAATATACATTATCAAAGATATTCATATTGTACAATACTCATCCCAAATTCACTTATTTTTCAAAACGAATCGAAATTGCTACGTGTATAGGTATATAAGTATGTGTACAATATATATTGTAAACTTACACATGTACATATGTACATATTTTCAAGATATTAATCATTGAATTATTAAAATTTGCACGAATTATTGTTTATTTTCATATATTTTACCAAACGTTGTTTGGAACAGTATCCGTACCTATTTATTTTATGTCATCTTAGAAATTATCCACACTATTGTCTAAGTTTGATATCGTTTAGATCGTTTAAACAAACAGGCCTTTAAACGATGTATACCACGTATTATGTTTGAAATATCAATCACAAACATGTAATGTGAGTGGTAAAAGTTTTAGAACCACTATTCTATCATATAGTAATAATATAACTATAAAAATAATAATAGATACATATCAAAACACACTTCCGTATCATTTCTTTTGTAGTACGTTTCTTTGGATTTCTCCGACCGTAAAAGAGGATTATATTTGACACGGTCAAAAAAAATATATATTCACGAGGAAAAAATTTACATTTTTCGTGTAATAAAGCAAAGTAGAGTAAATTTTGGGATTATTGCGATTTAGAAACCATCCAAGTGTGGATAAGCTATTTTAAATACGCCGAAAAATTATCAAAGCAGAATTTAATTCAATAGACTTTTACAGCATTAAACATTCGAAGCATAACTTTCTTAGCAAAAATGCTTTTCTTTAACAAATTTTATTTACATTAAGAGCAAACGATTTTTTTTTATATTCAACACAATTTCTGCAATCCAATACGTGACCCAATTTAAAAGCAACAAAAAAAATATGCAACAAACATAATCATACAAAGTACAATATTAATACAACACGCTCGCTTTTGTCGCTCAGTCGTACTGCACGTATTTCAAAACACACCCCGATAATAAAAGAGTCGTTAAAACTTTTTTTTTTTACCTTTTTGAGACCCCTCGAACTGAAAATGATGAACCTTTCATTCCCCGGCGAAAATGATCAACCCCTGGCGCGCTCGGGCACAATACCTGTCCTCTTTTTATGGCTAATCAAGCGCGTCGGAGGGGGTCGAAAAAGGGTTAAAAGCGAAAGCTCGCCGTTTGATTGGGTCAAACGGTAATGCAGTTTCGTGCGTAAAAATATTATCGAAGGGCAACAATAAAAGTGGACAAAAAAAAAGCAATCTGGCGTGACCGAATTTCAATACACTCTTCTAGTCATTGCACACCATTGTACGCATGTATTAAAATCCCATTCCAAATTCAAACTCATCCAACCGTATGAGATCAATATCACTAACAATATATTGATAGTCTCATATTATAATTACAATAAACTTTGACACATTTAAATAATCCAAAATGACACTTAAAATTTTGGACTGATTTTCAAAAGTTACTTTCGGAGTTTTCACTAAATATGTCTTTAGTGAATTGCTCATGCTTTATCATCATTCATCATTTACAGCCATTCCCCATCCACTTTTAAATGAAGGTCTAACAACATATTTCTATTCGTTTGATCCTATCTATATTTTGCGCAACTCTCATCCAGCTCAGATTTTTTTAATTTCATACTTGCGGCCTTCCTTTCACCCTTTTACATTCTATCGGGTAACATTCCAGCACTTCTCCTGTCCACTTTTCAACCATTCTTCTAGCCGCATGACCCACCCATTGTCATTTCAATATCTTCACTCTCTCCACTATGTCAACAACCCTTTATCATACATCTCACCCACGTATTCCGTTATTTTTATCTCTTCTCGTTATATGAAGCATACAGCATTGGACTTTTTGGAACATTTTGATTATAATTTTATACTAAATATGAGATAATCATTTCATAAATATAAATATGTATATATCCTCAATTTAGAATATTGTAAATTGGTTGTCTTTAATCGAACAAATCTACTAATTTGTATACAAAAATACATGTAAACAACTTCAAAAGCGAACTATAGGTAGATAATTGAAAAACATGGATGGTAAATTAATTTTTATTTAATGTTGTAGTTATGCACTTTATTTTAAGGGATTCATCCCTTGAGTTCATCGATTCAGCCGCCTGTTCAAGTATTTTTTAACTGAATAAATATCATAAACACATTTTTTTATAAACTTTTCATACGCTATTATTTTGTAAAATAAACAAAAATGCAAATGCGTATTATTATAAAATCATATTTCCTATTTTTTTGCGGCAATTAATTATTATAAAAACGAAATTAAATCAATGATCGGTATTACTGAGGATTCTTATCATTTAATATCTCACTAAATATAAACAAAGGGTGCTTAAATATTTGATTTTGGTGATTTTTTTTTAAATAATCAGAAAGGTTTGCATAATATGTGAAAATAATTTTCCTAAAAAAATTTTTTGGCTCAATGCACAATTTGATTTGTCAAAATTTTATTCAACAAAAAAATGTTCTTTATAGTTTAGCGCTTACTGTTCCATTTGGGATAAATTTCTATTTATAACTTAAATATAAATGACGTTGCAAACAATTTATTTACGGTATGCATAAATCGTGACGTACATTATAGCAAGCACTCAAAGTCTGTGATATCGAAATTTTATTACGGTCCCATAATATTTTTCGCTTATGGAAAAAACGAACACGATTTAACTGACCTCTTGAACCGCCCAAAGTCGCCAACACTAGCTGCTCATTTAAATATGCAATATCCGTCGTTTTCGGCGAAACGTCCCTCGGGTGAACGGCGTCACTCGAAAAAACGCCTTTAATTAAACGTCGCTAATTTAAATACCGTCGAGTGAAAGCTCGGAGGAAATCACCGGGTTTTCTTCGACTTTTCCGATATGAAATATTCAAATCGGTGCGTGCGCAGACAAAAGGCGAAATTACGCAGCGCGGAAAGGACGACGAAAAAAATACTTATGTTTATGCCTCTGTATAGATATGTGGGGGGTGGTTGAAAGGGGGGGGTGGTGGCGGTCGGGGAATGGATATTGTGAACTTTTTCGTCCCCGCGGTATAAATGCAAAAAGCTCTAAACTTGGCCCGCGGAGCTGTAAAAGCTCCCGGGCAACTGCCGCGTAAAACAAAGTTTGCATTAAAAGTTCGGCCGCGGAACAGACAAAGACAAAGGCGGAGGAGAGAGCAAGGTGGAAATTAATGACTTTTTTATGAAAAATCGTCAGTACGTGCCCACCCGTCCTCCCCCCTTCCACAGTTTCGAATAAGGGACGAAAGGGAGGGACGCTTGGGGCGAGTAAATTAGTTTTCAAGTCGAATTCGGCCGGTAATGAGAATCGACTTGCACACTGTCTCTCGAATCTATTGAGCAATAGTCGACCGTTCTCATAAAAAGGAACGATTTTCAATCTGGTGATAAATCCTATACTAATTCCATACAAAATTGCATACTGAACTAACCAGAGCTTTTTCGATTCAATTAAATCCCGATTATCTATTATCTGACTGATCTGTGCTGTTTTCTATGTCCATAGAACAACTTCTAAATAGTATTTATCTTCATTAAAAATTATTAAAAAAAACTCATAGCCAGCACTATGGCTCGGTGGTTACGTTTATGCTTAGCACCGAAAGGTTACTGGGTTCGTTCCCGTGCTAATCGTTAATACTGCTGATCAGACTTGTATATTTGTGACTCCAAGTCGATCATTTCCTATCAGAACAATAGCCAATTTATCTGATTTCATTGTCAAAACCATCCTACTCGCTATGTCACAAATATCTGAATTTGATTTATGTACATATCTCATTTCATAGATGTCTCTTTGGATTAATTGTTAATTTCGTGTTCTTCAGCCTCTCAAAATACAGCGATTTATATAATAAAAAACGCTGCAATGTTTGTAATTAATTGTCTAAGATGGCGCATTGGGGTTTACCTGTTAAGCTTTACTGGTATATATCAATGTAAAAATAAAATAGAGTAAAATATACGAATTAATCTCTAAAAACACGCTTTCATATATGTAAGATTCTCACAACCAGCTTATTATCACCTAAGATATTCACCCGAATGATATATTAAATTCAGTCTATCTGCTTTCAATTTAGTTATTACATAGATCAATGAAACATCATCAGATTATAGCATATGGAGGCAAATCAATACGTCTGAAAACACAATCAACTCAACCGCATTAATCAACAATGTCCACTCAATCAATCACCGCATTCAAATTACGAGTCTCAATTCAACCACTAACCACTGCTTAATATTGTATGTAATCAAAAATTGCTCAAAATCACTAAAAATTTTCAAACAAAATGCTCTCGTCAAAGATGAAAGTCGCCGTTTAGACGCGGTGACGTTTTAAATTTCCCGCTGAAAAACACGCCGCATTGGGAAAATAACAGTAATTTTGCGCAACAATGCGGTCCTTCTATTAAATGTGTATAAAAGACATCGAGGGCTGAAGGAGGCGGAGGGCGTGCCAGAAAAGCGTCCGATGGGGGTGTTGTTCGATTTGTAATAGGGAAAACGTACGAAAGGGGTGAAAAACGGTCGGGCAAGGGTTCGTTATAGGAGAAGAGGGGGGGGGGGGCGAAAAGGGGGTGGAAAGGGGCCTGTAATTTAAAACTCGGGTTCGAAGGGACGCGGGTACGTGTAAACGCAGGTTCGCATAATAAAATGATAATAAATACCCTTCGCGCCGGCACATTGAACTGTAACTTGGCTTACCTGCAACAAAAACGGAAAACATTAATAATTTAATTTAGCACATGTAATGAAAAGCATAGGTGGATGTGAAGAATGCATTTTCAGACCGCAAAAGGGGTATGCCTGCACCCAAATACGAGTTGGATCGTAAATAAGATATTTTTCTAGAAAGTTAGCGGTTGAAAAGGGTCGAAATTTCAGCCTATTATACAAACACATATGTACATATATTGTGCTGAAATTTTAACGTATTTTCAAGACAAATAACCAATAGATTTTATATAACTTAATATATCTCTATTTTTTCAATGTATTAAATTATACAATAAGATCAAACATTCATGCTATGTACATATATAAAATTTGACAATTATTAAAATATTATTCAACCCTTTGATTACCAAACTACGATAAATCATTGAATGGAATTTAGCGAATTATTTCCGAGTCGAGATGCCAGAATATCAAAAAGGATGAAACATTTTTAGACCTACTATAATCAGTGATTCGAAACATTATATTGGGATATACATACATATGTAAATAAGTATTTTGTAATAGGATTAGATTTACAAAATTGTGGTACTAGGGGTAGTTATAAGTTAGTAGTACAGAGTTTAAAGCTAAGTAAAATTAGTAAAAATATATTATATGTAGGTGTTGTTAATTACAATAAGCTACCAGATGGTTCAAACTTAAATTGAAATAAAGAAATATTATATATGTTCAATTTTTTAGAAGAATCTTAGATACTACATACGTCGATCTGTCAGGCAACCAATTTGGAAGGATACATTGAAATATCTGGGCAACTAAAATAGCCTCAATTGAATGTGTACAAATCCAAGATTTTATGCAATAATTTCATTTAGACTTTGACTAAAAATTCTTATAAAAAGTAGGCTCAAATCAGTGCAGTCTCATATTATAAAAAAAAATGAAATGACCCATATATGAATTGCTGATCACCAACTGTCAACATAATACCCAAACACATAGTACCGGAATTCGTGACTGTTCAAGCAGCGATCAGTGTTTGATTACAAACTCACGTCAAGTATTTTTGTGTCAAGTGTTTATATATATATTTTTTGTTCGGAAATGTAAGGGTTGAATGGTCACCCTAAACTGCGCTGTCAACTGTGAATAATTCAGGGCGCGTCCCAACACCGTATGCCTTGATCGGTTTAAGCTCACCCCACACCCCTCCCTGTACGCAATTTATGGATTCAAAGTAATTGCGGATTAATAAATAATCGAACGGGGTGGTCCCGAAAACGAGGTCGACCTTAAAATAAAACGGATCCAGGCCATTTCTAATGTTTTCAATTATTTTCTACGCTGTTGAATTAGAGATACCATAGATTTTACGACGTTCAGAAAATATCTGCAACGGGAGAAAGTGGGTAATAAAAATTTTACGTTAAAATACGAATTCCGCCGCGAAATGTGCGCCTTTAATGTATTAATATGATGAAATAAGGCACTAAACCTAAAGATTCTGAAAATGCTTCCTGAATTTATGAACTGCACCATTCGTAATAATCTTTATCAGTGAAAAATATACATACATACATACGTACATACTGTTCCAAGGATAAGTTGTATTTTCAAAAAGTTGATTAGGATGATGACGATTCAGTTAACATCCCAATCAAATATTTATAATTTTCAAGGTCTGATACAAGTTAAAATTAAAGAGATTCTTTTGACATTGAATCCTTATTTTATAATTTAAAAGATATACTTTTAATAATTACAAGTTTATGCGAGGAGCACTTAAATTCAAATTTGAGGTTGGAACGATAAACTTGAGAGAAGCGTAGAACTTTTATTATTATTTATTATTTACTGCATTGATTAACTCGGTGTCATGCTATGCTTGTTGAATCGGATGTTATGATTAGAGATCGGATACAAGTGGTTTCGTTTTTCTGAAAAAAAGTCAATTTCTTTGAAAAACCAGCAGTTTCTAAAGCAAGAGGGCAAAAAAAGCTTGTAAAGACACAATTTCTAAAAATTGACAATAGAGCGTGTACATACATATATGTAAATACCAGGAATCCCCAGCAGCTTAGCCCCAATGCGCCTCTCTGGCCAATTATACACATCGATAAAAAATTTATAGATTTATTTTTACAGAGCACCATAGAGACATCTATGGATAGATTTAAAATTTTCATAAAATTGCATATTTGTAGCATCTTTTTTTGCAATGATAAGCGAAATTTGCGAGAAACAGGTCAAGGTTGCCAATTTGTTGGAACTGTTTTAATGAAAATCAGATAAATTCGCAACTCTGATAGGAAACGATTGACCTGGAGTCACATATACTAGGTCCAGCAAGCAGGGATTGAACCCGTGACCACTTGGTTTAAAAGTACTACATGCTAACCTCTAATCTATGCTGCTGGTTATCGACCAATATCTGGCATTCTACAATACATATATTTTAAAACATATATAAATAACACCTATCTACATTAAATATACCCATTGCTGAAGCCAATAAACATTTTAATAGTTTAAAGGTTCTTGCTTGTGTTTAAAGCTTTGAAACAATATTGAATAGAAGTATAAGTAGGAATAATCCACTTTCATGAAACATTCAATACACTCCGTATTTACAGAAGTACGCTTACATGTTTCATTAGAACATAAATATTGCAAAATTTACATATTCAATAAATTAAATATTCTACTTGGCATATTTGGGAATTATTTTGAAAATTCTCCCATTGAATTGAATACTATCAATCAAGAGGTACATATTATACATATGTACATACGTATTCATACTGTACAAACCAATAAAGAGCCACCAATCCAATATAATAGTAATAGATACATTTTACACTTGCCCTTTAATAACCGACGAATTGATATTAGACACTGGCAGCAGATCAAAGATCGTCTGCGAACTTGGATATCTAATTTTGGTTAGATGAAGAATTACACTAACTAAACAGAACGGTGAAAATACAGCCAAGTCGACTTATCAAGACGTAGCAGAGACTCGAGAGCGATGGTTCTCGGAATACCCTTTAGCGATTGAGCTAGACTAGCAATTTATACATACATAAATACACAATATATGTTTGTGGATATGTATAACGGGGTTTTCGTAAGCTATTCGGTCACAAGGCGTCGACACATTCACAAGCAACACTTTTCCATACATAGTGATGTTTTGCTCTCGGTGGCCATTCGTTACAGTCGGGACTAACCAATTTATTTAACTTAAAAGCCTCGGGCGGAGAGCGCGTGGCTGAATCGCGACAAAACGGAATATTATGCACAAAAGAGACGACGAAGCTGAAAGAAACTTAGTAAAAGTCTTTGAGACGACGGGCGAGAATGTTTTCAGAGACGTTTTTAACAAAATTCAAAGGGGTTCGTTGTGGCGGGCGGAAGAAAATCGACTGTGTAAATTCAATTCAGGTGGAATCGTTTCCAGTCTTACTTAAAATATAATGAGTATTATTATTTTACATCATGTCTTGTTCATATTTGATGATTGCACTCAGGACATGCAAGGTTGACAATACGATTTGTGTCACACAAAAATTCGGATGTGATCAAACCAACGACTTTATATATTTGAAGATTATAAGAAGTACCAGTGTTGTACCTGATGACACATCATTGCATGGGTGTTGAAATAATAAGTTATTAAATAAAATAAAAAATAAATGTGACGTTGGTTATGTGTTCGATCCCCACGCGGTCGAATTTTTTACAAATACCTTTTAAATATATTTAATTTAATATTTATATTTAATTGTTTAAAATGGTAAAAATAACCTACCTCTCTACATATAAACAATATAAAACACCGATAGAAAAATTAATTAATTAAATACATTTTCAATATGTGGCGGTAAATTCTCTGCCAAGCGGAAACATTAGTAGCGATCAGTATATATAGAAGTTATTTATATATGACCACTGCCAAAACGTATATTCGTATATACGTTTTGGCAGTGGTCTAGCTGTGACGTACATATGTATGTCGAATCGAAACGACTATTATAGTACGGCGAGCGTTATCTCAGACAGACAGACAAACACACAGACGGTATTATATACATATATATGATATGATGATAAAAAACAAAATTCGATAATGAAACGTATGTGTATACACTTTCACTATGACATTCGATACAAAGTGAGGGCAAAAGTAGGGAAACTTACACAAGACAAAAGTTCTACTTTGGGTCGTCCGATTTGGTTCAATTTTATTTTATTACTTAACATTACTATAAATATCATAAATATAAAATATAAACAATTTAAAAGCTCAAAATGAAATAATGAAATATTGTTTTAAAAAAAAATACTACTTCCGGTTTACGAATTCTAGCCAAAACCTTATGAACTCTAAGTTAGTACATTAAGAAAAGAAATATAAATGTCAGTTTGATAAGTTCAGGGGTGTGGAAAAATCGTGTGGTCCCAACATTGATTACTTATCTAAGAGGATAAATCCCACTTTCGGTTTATTAAATTCTATGATAATTTGATACAAGGATAATACTTGAATTTTCTCGCGAAGAGCACACATATTTAAAGGGTTGAAAAAAATAGTGTAAGAAAAATCGAACAAGAGTAGGCTGCCACTTCTTGTTGACGGGTGTTCACTAAATTTTATATTAAATAAAATTTCTAGATATGAAATTTTAGTTCAATACACTAAAAGGTTTCTGAAAAAATCATAAAAACCCTCGAGTATAAGGATAATAATAATTCCAGTTGGGGTAAAAATATTAGTGTATAAAATTTATAATTTCATCTTCCTTTTACCCTTTTGCATTCTCTCGGGTACCATTCTAGCATTTCTTTTGTCAACGTGGCCCACCTATTGCCTTTTCAATCTCTTCATTCTATACACTATATCCACAACCCTTGTCATACTTCTCACCCACGTAATCCGTTTCCTGTCTTTCCTCGTTATGCCAAGCATAGAACGTTCCATACTTCTTTGAGTGCATCGGACTTTGTGTAGCAACTTGGCGTTCAATATCGAAGTTATATAAGTATGTACATATATACATATATGTATAGAAAAGTTTTCATTTTCAAAAATGAAAGCGTGATAAAAGCGAAACCTAAAATTACGCATCCATATAGACACGCCATCCATTAACAAGACTAATTGAGACTATATTCTAATATCCACGCATCGCAATTAACCAAATGTTATTTTAATAATATTATACATAACTACAAAAACGTAGGCAAACTATTCGTTATTAAAGAAAAACATAAATTAGGAAGTAAACACTGAACTTTTAATATAAATATAAATATGTAATATGTATGTACATACAAATTAAACTATGTATATTTTAAATTGGTAACTGTAGTTTATTTTATTTAAAATAACAAAATCGTGTTATCTTTCATTGTACTGCTTTTCCTAACAGCAAAATTATGCATGTCGAATAAACTAATGCATGGAAACGATGAATTAGTGTATACATAGCAAAAGCACCGATCATTTCTCCAAACAAGAGTGAAAATTATCATCAGACCACACATCGAATTCGATGGAGCAATCATCAGGTGATACCCGAAATATCCGACGTCGAACCAAAAAAAGAACAAAAATAACATCCACCGGTTAAGTCGGTCCATTAGCGGCATGTCGAGTTACACGTTTAATGTGTCCGCGTCGCAAGTTAAGTTATCAATCCATTAAAGGAACAGATAGGACAGTAATAGGTGGTAGCTCGTTAGTTCAATCCGAGCAACGGTACCCAGATTGAGCAGTCGTGAAGTGAAGTGAATCAGAAGAGGAACTTCACTTAACCAATTGTGGGAGTGACAAATAAAAAAGTGTCAACGTCGTTCGAAAGTTTTCCACGGCGAATAATAATAACAAATTAAATACATATTTATGAATCCCTTCGAGCGCGGTAAGAAACGAAAAAAAATCGAAACCTGTGAAGAGACTGTTGATTGTTTTAATTTATAATACGATTACGGTGTGGTTTTCAGCAATTTTCCGCGCAAATATTAAAACACCTTTGAGCTTTTGAGAGGAAAACTTTCGCCGACTCGTTCCATTAATAATTCATGCAATATATTGTAATATACAACTTTGAGGAGATTTTTCGAAAGATTTTCATCTCGAACAAACTGAAATTAATTATACAAGGTCTTTTATAATAACACTGTTATGGCTTTGATAAAGTTCATCATTCCGACCCCCGGCTTTGGAAGGTTTTATATTTATATACGATATGACTCGTTCGCTTCTCATTTATAATTTATTCATAAATCCTCCACCAGTTAATAATAGTTACCCTCCCCTCCATCTTCTATCCGTTAAGAAAACCTCGAAAGGTTAAACGAATAATTTAACGAGCCAACAAGTCTCATTAAATTATATACAAAGCTTTATTACTTATGAATACTTAATATAATAGCAATCCCTCGAGTTTTTAAATAGATTTTTTAAACTTCAAAGAGGCTAACGTTAACATGATACACCGTCAAAGTTTTCTTTACGCTATGTTTATTAAATATTACAGCTCAAAAGGTATACATATTCATCACATCAAAAATTTAATCCAAATAAATAAAAAAACAGAGCATACATACACCCTTGATCACAAGTCTGACGCACCCACTATTTTTTAAATATGTATATACACTTCTGGGATACAAAAAAAATGATTGAAGGTAGTCAACTGCATATACCATTCCTAGATTTCATAGCAGTCACTTTCCCTTTAAATGAAATAAGGCGATTTTTGGCCATTCTGACTTTGCGAAAAAATAGGACAGGATTGTCAATTTGTTGGAACCGTTTCCAATGAAATCAGATAAACTGGCAAACTCTGAAATGAAACGATCAACCTTATAATCACAAATCCGAGGTCTAGCCAGCGACAAATTTTGAAATCATTGCACGCTAACCACTGATAAATTTTGCCGGTTAACATTAATAATTTAAAGAATAAGAATAATTTAAAACTACTATTCGATATTTGGTAACCCTACGTAGACATTTTTGACGTATTTGTAGTTTTATTTGTTAAATATTATCTTAATTAATAATAAAATGACGAAAAATAGTGAGGTAAGTGAATCTAAGAGGGTGACAATTGTAATACTCAACTATAAAGGGGTGAGTCCGGTTTAAATTGCACAGAAATTGTAGATATAGCTCAAACGACGTTAAAAGAACCAGATCGAATAATACTAGGCCTTATTCTGGAAAGAAAGGATTAGAAAATTAATAGAAGATCGTGTTTTGGAACATCTCTAAGAAAACCTCCAAATGTCGTCTTCGGAGCTTACTGCTCAAGTTTGCTTAAACTATGTAATTTAATGGATTCAACAAAGCTGGATTAAAAGGCTGCAAGGCTAAAAATAAAACCTTGGCTATCTTAAAAAGAAAGACTAACGTGAAAACACTACTATAAAATAAAACCTAACGGTACTTGCAATTACAATCTGTCTGATCAATTAAATCCGCTTATGACTTATGCCCTAATGATGCGATATTTACAATGCATAGCTGATTTTATAGTATAACCATAATTCCGCGGTTAAGATTCCACTGTATATGAAAGTATGATACGAGCCGTAATAATAGTTCAACAGTTCGTAGAACAGTTCAATCCCGTTAACCCAAGCAATTAAAACTTCGAACAGACTGTTTCTGCATCGAACGAAAACTCTCTCGCTAAGTAAGCAAGATGGAAAGTGCGCCAGTAAAAAATACAATCGATGATACACTATCGACATAATTTTTCCATCGAAGGACACTCGCTAAGGGCCTCGCCGAAATGAGGGCATAATTAGAGTCGTGGAGAGGAGATCGATCCGAGCTAAATATTCATGAGGCACATACACAAACGGACAAACAGACAGTCACGACAACTCTTTACCGTTCTGATCATGATACGGCCGAAGCATTTAACCCTATCGCTGCCGAGGCATTTTCAAAGTGGCTTTCCCGAATGGTCGATTTTCAATTGTACTACTATCCAAACTGCACTTACTAGACAAAAAATTTGACCCATATAATTAATACCATCATTTTTACTTTTCCTTAGAAAGTAATCGGAGAAATTATGCTTTTTTCGAACGTGTTTTTGCTTACAGTATCTGTAGCGATCAAGAACATTTCGTTTTTATTATTTTTATATAATGCCAATACCTATTGACAATCTTGCATTGGAAATTTCAGATCTGAACTTGTTTAATGCTTTTGTACACAAATGAATAATTAATTCATCAGGTATTGACAAAATTTTTACTAGCTCAACTCTGTTAGTTCCATGAAATTCCAACCCGCCAAAAATTTGTGAACTGATTTTGAAACAATTCCACTCTTAAGATAGCTTTGATATTTTACCGACATACGGAGATTAGCTTACATTGAAGAAAGCTTATACATATATTCGACATGAAGCTATAGGAGTTTAATCATTAACTAACTAAAAATTACATCAGAATCTTGTGTTAGATCGAAGCGATGATAGCTAGCTACCCAAACGCGGCTTTCTACTACCCCTTCACACCTCAATTAAGCAGTAAAAGCTATTTTTTCCACTCAAAATCACTCTCATCTCATATGAATTTAATATCACAAGGTTTGTCTTTCTCATATACGTTTTTAATTCACTAATTATGATTATTCTCAGGCGTCCAAACGATAATTGGTATATTTTAATATTCAAGGAAAATCCCAGAAACATTTGGTTTATTATTAAAACATTTAAATGTATTTATGATACAATATATTATACATAGATAGATATTGTACACATGCATATAAAATTAATGTTTGTGTATTTGTTTATCTACAGTTTTCATTTTACAGTAAAAACATTTGCTATATCATGGTATTTTATTTTAGACTGTAGACTACGAAATTAAGTTTTATTACTTTTTTTTTCAATTTTATCTGTTTGAAAAATATGGGCTTTTGCACTGTAGATAAATAAATATTCGAATAAAAACTTATAGTAATTCCCTAGTGATTTGAAAAGCTTTTAATTTTTTTCGAACTTGTCACGTCATCAACAACGCCACCAGTTTAATTAAATCAAACTCCAAACAACGAAATATCGTCGTTCAGCATCGAAAGGGTTAAGCCGAGATACCAGAGAGTGCTTCGACAGAGCGGTGAAAGACCCGCGAGGTCCCATCCCGTCAATCTTCATCAGAGCAATATAAAAATTCGATTAAAATCGTTAATAATATTTGAGGACGGGCGAGGTTATTAATTTCCATTAGAGACGCGCTGGGAAATGGTGAAAACTTTCGCGAGCTCACGACTAAAATATCCAGTAGGAATCGAACCCTCGTCAAAATAAGCACGATAGGGTTAGCTCTTTTGTGAAGCACTGGGGTTGAGACCGACCCTCTCCCAGCTTCCAGAGATTTCTTCAGACAGTTGGCAAGATAGTGTGTTGCGTCGAAAGCCTTCTGAAAGCGCTCCCCAGGCATACGCGGCATATCTGATGGATAAGATGACCTTAATCTGAAGGAAGCTGAAAGCGTAACGTCGACTTGACTTACAAAAACGTGAATGCATACACGAATGTATTTTTTTTATACACACCATTCAAGGATAGGTTCGAAAAAAGTGTAAGTCGACTCCTACGATCGCGGCACAGTTATGTAAATTTCGTTTGCAATACTTATTTAAATTCAACTCGGAAAAAGAGAGGGAGATGAAGATGCTTCCCGTCAGAAAACGGCTCGGAAAAAATCCGCCCGGAGCAAAAGCTCAAAATTGCGTTTCGTTCGCAATCAATTAAAACAAATTATGCAAATTCGACGTTGGAAAACGTAGACACAAACACGACTTCCAATCAACGCTGAAGCAATACCAATTTTCGGTAATAAACAAATACGCTAATCGAATATTAGAAATTCATTAACCGAAGAAGAGGAAACGCGCACGTAAATTTCGAAAAGCTCATTAAACGCCGTAGATAACCCATTAACGGTTTTAATTAAGTCGCCATTAAAATAACAGGGTAATTTAAAAACGACGAGAAAAAACCACATCGCATACTAATATTGTGATACTTTCATTGAGAGGATTCTAAAGTTTATAGTGCTCACTTCAATTTCAAAAACACGCTACGAGAAAGCAAAAGGTATATTCACAAATTACGCTACAATCTACTGTTGTTTAGTGTTTTGCTTTGTTGCGAAAGTTTGCGATCGCTCGTAGAAATACATACATTATAGAATAAAAGCTGGCACAACCTTCTAATGATACAAATTTCAAACCGCACTCGTCATTTCGGACAATGTGATAAAAACACAAAGCATAAGACAGATAGGTTGTTAAAATAATAAAACAAAGAGAAATGTTACACTTTGAGGTTTATATGCGGGAGAGTACTTTGCAAAGCTCCTACATAATATAAACTTCTGTGCAAATTTAATAGTATTAGTAGAATACTCGTAAGCGATAACCTTAATAAGATTATTACATTGTCCACAAGAAATTCTGTTAATAAAAATTATAAAACAAAATTTGATTCAGTACACAAACCGTTATTACTTTATATTTATACGAGGTATTAATACTTAGCCAGCAGCGTGGCTCGGTCGTTAAGCTTCTGCTTAACACTGAGAGGCGCCGAGTTCGATCCCTTGAGCTGACCTCGATTGAAAAAGAATTTTTCTGAGTATATCTGTAATGCTGCTGGTCAGACCAGGATTTGTGACTCCTGGTTGATCGTTTCCTATCAGAGTTTGCCAATTTTCTCTGATTTCATTGTTGAAACGATTCCCGATTAAAAATTGGCTAAAAATCCTTCCTACCCACTATGTCACCACTATTTGAGTATGATTAATGTAAATATTACAATAAAAATGTATGTACAATTCATAGATGTCTCGTTAATTGTCGAGTTTGTCAGTGTCTCGTAATTTAGCGACTTATGTATATAATAAAAAATGCTGTATTGTTTGTAATTTGGCCAGGAAGGCGCATTGGGGTTTACCTGTAATGCCTTCCTGGTATGAAATAAAATAAAATAAATAAAACAATTATTATTCAAATACTTGAAGCTTTGTGATTTTGACTAGTTTTTACAAGTTGTATATTAACTTCACTCTGTTAGTTCAGTGGCATTCCTCCCCATCAAAAAAGCTTCGGATGTACATATTGTCATCCGAAATCATTTCCGTACACTCCAAGCCTTTATATTTGGTTATATAAAGAAATTCTTCGAAGACTACTTTTACTATGTATATTTTCATTTCAATATTTATGCCAGTTTACATTTTAATTTCTTATATCATATGTATGTATGTAGATCATTCATCTTAAATAATATTTTTGTTATTATAACGGTTATCATAGTTATTTATTTTACATTTTAGTATTTATTAAATTATATATATATATATATATATATATTTTGTAATATAATCTGATTTTTTAATTTAACACAATTTTTTTACTTAGAATCCCTGTATTAATGATTGTATTTGTCAATCCCTGATCACTTATTTAATGATATGTGTATTTTTCTCTATTTTAGAGTTCTATCCTATGTAGTTTATAATCCTAACACCATAAATCTTACCAAAATGTCAGTATTGATTAATGAAATGCTAATCATTCCGTTGTAAATTAAATCGACTGGTACTTTCCCTTATACATATTTCTTATGTTTAATTTTTCTTTGGATTTTTTTTAAAACCTAAACTAGAATTTAAGTTTAACAGTGATTTTTCTCCGTAACCGTTCAGTATATTGAGCTGACAATACTACGAGCTTTTAAATCATATTGAATCACTCTTTTTGGTTATTTAAAGAACACGCTCGATGAACACTCTTGATTAGACTTGAAATTTGACGTGTATATAATTAATACCTACGATTTTGTATACTACACGTCAATTTTATCAACTAATATTACTATTTACCTTAAAATTCAATCAAAACTATTGCATATACATACCTGAAATGAAATTTATTACCTTCAAATAAAATATAACAGCATGATGTTTTGAAATCAACAGTATTATAATTTAAAATATATAACGTACATCTAAATATATGTATATATATACTCACTTGCTATATGCTTAGACATCTGAAGTACAGGTGAAATCATATTATATACTAAAAGTGCAGATTCGATTACATTCCGTAAATTTAAACCGTATTATTTACAACTCATCATTTTTCCAACGGCTTTTTTTCACAACGGTTATCTCTCGGAATGGTACGAACAAAAATGCGAGGGGTTAAAAAAAAGTGCGAAAGCCTACAAACAATACTTAAAAAAGCAGCTCGAATAAACGGCGGAAAAGTAAATCGCGTTTGGCGCATTTAGTAGCCACGGCTATTTCCGCGGAAGATATTCTTCACTTTACGGCTCGAATTTCAAAAAGAGAAGTCGTTAAAACTGAGAAATTGTGGTCGGGGTAGGACGCGAGTATCGCCACAAACCCATTGGCCCCCGCCGTTAAATTGAGATTCGGAATTTAAAACGCTTTATTATTTCCAACCAGGAGGGAAAACGCCAAAGAAAATCGTTTTCCTCCCCCACGACTCCCATCTCGTTTTCGACAGTTGAAATTTTCTTCAAAAAATCTTCCCGCAGAACGGGCACAGAGACGGGGAGCTCTACGGGGAGGAAAAGGAAGAGGGAAGACGTCGGTCGGGTGGTAAAGGAAAAATCGGTCAATAAAGTGTACACAAAGGGAGCCGATCATTAACGCGCAACGCTCATTTCAGAAATTCGATTCTGGCGATAAAATGGCGTTGAACGCCGCCGTTAGTCGGTTAATAAATCTCAGACGAAGCTTTCTTTTTAACGGTTACTACGTTATCGATTTTTTTTTTTTGCTCGGACGATTCCGGTTATTTACAAAATGGAATTTTCATCCGAATTTCGCCACTCGAAAAGTAATTCGCAATCTTTAAAACGTCGATATGCTTAGATGATTAAGATATAAGGCATGTACATACATAAAATCAACGCAGTTTTATCAACACTAATTCATATAAAGCAATATCTGTACCACTACAAATAAGTTACTGTATCTAATTGGAATATTTAAATTAAAACAGGCTTTATTAGAAAGGATTCTCCGAATAAAATATGGAATAAAGAGGCATTTTAGGATTACAAAACAAACTCTCCTTAAATAGGATACGAAAATAGAACAAATTCATAAAAATTAATTGATCTCGAAGATAATAAATTTAAAGCAGTTATACTAAAATGAAAACTTCCAATAGGATATTTCAGGACTTGATAGAATCAACAACGATGAAAATCTGAAAATTCCATATTACATAGGCAAAGTGAAAAATATGAAGAAGAAAAAAATTATCACAATAAAACCGGCTGAAACACAATGTAAGGAGTCATTGAAAGTTTACCATAACAAAAAGCAAATCGCCCAGAAGAACTCAAAAGATTAAACAAGAAAAATCTCACATCCCATATGCAGTGCAAAAAATCCCCAAGAATTGGAATGGATTGGATTCAAACACTCTAAAAGATACATATGTATATGTATGAATGTATTCTAGAAATCAAAAATACGATAAAACTTATCTAATCTACCGAAAGGTACAATGACAAATATCATGTCGACCTGGAACTACATATGTAATAATAATAACTACTCTAATGATTGAGAAAGTACAAAAAGCATTTCTTCGTTTCCTATATAGGAAAGGGTTCCCGGAAAGATACACTAAATTGCACTGAATACTAGCGCAGTTTTGAGAAGTCCTAATTATATCAAAAAGAACTTACGCAATAGAATTTCACAAAAAAAGTTATCACCCTCGGATAACATAGAAATAACACCCTTGACGCTTTTTTGTAGAATTATATTTGACAAACTTTGGATGTTAAACAAAGTTTGGATGTTAAACTATCTCAAGTGCATTTTTCCGGTCACCATAAAAAAGAATATGTCCCAAATTTCTACTCTACTCCTTTCTATTTGGGCATGCTTGGGTATAATTCCCTTGAACTTCGGAGAAACTTCTCATGAATTCGTTTTATTCTTCAGCTTCTTCGCGGTAATACGTCGTTGCTGTAAAAGTTGGAATTTTATGTCCGCAATAATTATGTGCTTGGTAGACATCATCATTTGATGGTTGTACCTCCTACTCGCACTGTCCTTTATGGAATGGCTCCTATTCCAAGAGCTATCTGACTTCTTAATAAAATCGTTACTGCTGAGCCTGAATGTGTTATTTTCCACCTCATTAAGCGTAGGTTATCGGAGATTATTTTAACCTATTTGTCTGGTAACCTGCGCTCATAATATTTTCATAATTGAATGTGACGCATGAGTAGAATTTTGATCTTCTCTCTTCCATTTATGCCTCGCAAGGGTGTTTTGTATTTGCGGCTGGTTCTTATGTGTATAATGGTACTAGCTATAGGTGCAAGACATTCCCTACTTTGTATTTTAATGCTATTGTTTTTTTAACGATTATGTATAAATGTGTTTGTTGTCCGTGTATATATGTATATATTTTTATTTTTCTCATCTCTCTGTATTTTTTCGACCATTGTGGCGCATTCTGAACTCCTGTAATGCCACAATGGCTTAAACTAAAGCTTAATATGTATGTATGTAGTAATGATCCTAAAGATACAAACTCACATACAAACATACATACAATCAAAATTCACTTGCGAAACTAATTGAAGCACTAAGGAATGCCTAATTTGAATTTTTCACACGAGAATGTATAGGTATATATTCAAATAATTTTCAGGCAAGAACTACATATCCATATGTACATATGTATCTACGTATCATATAAACTAACCCCAACCACGCAGTACACGCACACACGCATCCAAAAAGCGAAAGGCTCAACCTTGACAATCGCAAACGGATCAATCAAAAACGGACCGACACAAAAGAACCAAAAAAATAAAATAAACAATAATAAAATGAAACCGACATATCAGTATTACCAACAATCTGATAAAGTGGCCTGTGTCGGCTCGTTTGGCCAAGAGCGCGCGCGCGCCTCCATGAATATTCATGCGGCCGTCCGTCATCGGACCACTTTTTTTATTAACCCTTTCGGCGCCGCTAGCCGACGACCAAGCGATGAGGTGGGGACCATTATGGCAAGGAACACTCTCGTACACCCGTCTAGCCGGCTCATTATGTACCGGCGACGTAGGAGATTTTTAATTGGTTCGATGCGCTCGTAGGTGCGTGCTCGTTCCCAGCTCGCGCGCAATTAACATCTGGCGTGAATTTTCTCACATTTCGACGTGCAACTGCCTCTATTCATGAGGGGACATAATACACGAAAATATGGAGCTTTTACAAGTCCGAGATTAGCGCTAAATACTTAGCCAAAGTGCCATAAAAGGTTGCCGATTGGTGTGCACGGTTAGACCGATCCTCGCTTGACCGGAACGGATTTTCGAAATCTCTCGTCTGCTTGAACAGGAGTTTGTATACTCGTATATCGTATAACGACATAAGGTCCAATGATATAAGATCCAACGACAAAGGTTCCACGAAAGAAGATCCACCCGATATAATGTACACCTGATAAGAGATCCTGACGATAAAAAACCCAGGTGATAAAACGTCCGGCAGAAAATCGTCCAACGTTTTATCATCTGGGTTTTTTATCGTTTGGATCACTTATCAGGTGGACATTTTATCGGGTGGATCTTCTTTCGTGGAACCTTTGTCGTTGGATGTTATATCATTGGACCTTATGTCGTGGAACCCTCGTATATGTATATATGTTACAGTTACATAAGTGTACCTTCCAGTGGTAATATATTTGACAGTTGAAATATATATTCCATCTAACCTGATACCAAATACCGTTATACTAAAAATGTATTTTCAGTCGTTATATATTTTGACTAGTTGGAATATATTCAGTCTAATCCACGTAAGTTACATTCCAACTGGTCAAAATATAATACAACTAGAAAAACAGATCAACTATAAGTTGGTTTCGTGAAAACGTCACTCGACTAGTACATAAATTGAGTTGAAAAGTTATATTTTTGTTTTGAACACATTCTTATAGCTATCATAATACAATACGCATTACCATAATTCGTAATGCCTAGCAAATATTAACGCAATTATTGAAGTTCCGAATAAAAGATATTCTGTAACACTGAATCCTTATACTATATTTTAATTATCACTAACATATTTGGAGAACACGTTAATATTGGAACGATGAACTTGAAAGATGCGTAGAAACTTTTTAATATATACTGCACTAATTGATAAGATCAGCGTTGGGAGGATGCTTTAAGCACAAAAAAATATATCCCTATTGTCAATTACTATTTTCAACCATGCTCTGTTGCTCTCTTGCTTTGTAAACTAATAGAGAGGTCAGTTTTTATTTATGTAAAGAGCACCAATCCACCGCCGAAATCCAGATATGACTATCCTGACGGATGATATGACTGACTCTCGTACCTCGGACACGGTTTACATACATATATACTAAATCTGATGATATCAGTGTTTATCTCGTAACGATTATATTATATTATCCTTTTTAAGTCTTTACATTCCCCATGAACCGTCTCATATATTTATTTTAAATTAGATTAAAGCGCGCTGTAGCGGCACGGGATACGTAACAATGTTTACATGAAACTAGTTAAATGTTAATTAAAATTTGGCGTAGCTAATTTGTAAAATAAGACCTCTCATCAATCTGACGGTCGGGAAAGAAGGCCAATCGGCATATCACATGCCAAGCAAAATAAAAGCTTAAAAAAGACAAAAATAGAGACACTGTGTCTCAGATGTGCAAACATTGGATATATGTGAGTTACTCTTAGTAAGTAATTCAATATTCGTATACATTTTTAAGTAAAGAAATAAATACGAAATGCGAGTTTGAATCGCTCTAATGTTTAACTCTGACTCCAGCCAACCCCTAATATACATATGTATTACATATGTATATGAATTATATATATATATAAATATAATTGTAAAATAAATCTATTTATAAAATAAATTTGGATTCATAATCAAACAGTGGTAAAAAATTAAGAATTAAGTAAGAATCATAAAGTAATATGCTTAAGAAAAATATTAATGAATCGTCCATTTGATGAACAGTCCATGTATGAATCGCCTTTGATCACTAGTAATTTATAGGTACAATATAGTATTCTGTTTATACATATATATATACATATGTACATATATATGCATATGTTACACTCCAAGTGTTCACTCCGGTTCGTTCACGAATATACATTTTTGTTCATGAACTGATGGTCACGAATAAAATGCATAAGACAATGGTGACAACAATTAAATAAGTGAAAGTTTATAAATCAGGAACTTTATTTTGATTTCCGCAAGAAAATACCAAGCTACGTAATTCTTCTTTTAAACAAAGCGGGAAAATCCACTCTCTTTCACTACATCTATCACCAGATTTTGAGCGTTAATTTAACGCCAGACTCACACAGAAAAATATACGGCCGGATTCGTGACTTTGGAGCCTATTTTATATTAAAAGTTACGGCGGGCTATAAAAACGCTACGGGCATTTTGTGACACTTTACAACAATGCTATTATGAACTCCCGTTTCTTCATTTTAAAGCTTAATAATGTGCATACGTCGTAATGACGAAAATAATAAAAAAGCAGCGTACTATAATAAAAAATTTCATTAAAATTCTAGAAAACACCCCACTATTTGTATTCAAAAGACGAATCTCTCAACTTTACGTTGATGCAATTGTTGTATTTTATCTAATGTACACATCTTTGAAACACTCTATCTACACATATCATATTAAGTTAATTATCAATAAAAAAAATACTTTAATTCACACTTCTAAGCTTGCAAAATCAATTTGCATATATTGTCCGTCAGGTTGGGGGTTAAGAACCGGATTAAAAGTCAGAAAAATTCCTCATCCACATACTTCGAAGTTATCGCGTTTAAAAATTCATACAATTAACAAACGAACAAAGCGAAATAGATGGAAAAATTCCAAAGAATAATCTAAAAATAAGAAAAAAATTAAAACTTCTTCGTAATTACCAGTTTACATATTCATATCGAAGGAAATAAGAGAGATAGTGGACACGCTCGGGTGACCAAAGGCGAGCCCGTCTTTTGCACAATAAAAACCAAAAAAAAAATATATTATAATACACATACATATATAAAAAATAAGACAAAACCAGACGATAAATCATACCGAATTGACACAACGTGCATTAATGAATTTTATGGGAAGCAAACACAAGAATTCGTCGGTATCAGAGCCGCTTAAAAATCATTCCAAACAATAGCCGAACTTTTTTCATTCGTACGCATTTAAAAATTCATCGCAATTGTGTGCAGAACAATTAAAAATAGCTTAAAACACACATAATGTGAGTCAGAAACAACAATAAGCATATTCAAATCGATTATAATGACGCACGAAACACTGCAATGATTTATTTGCATACTATAATGAGTTCGTATCGACATTGTTTATATAAAATATGATATATTAGATTATTTATTACAATTCATTAGATAAAATATACATACATATGTACATATGTGTTCATACCACACACGTTGAATTTTTTTTTAAATACAAAAAAAAATCCACAGCTTCCTTGAGAGTGTTTTGCGAGTTCTGTTGGACTTGGATTCCGCATTGAATGGACCATTATATTGGATGTATGTTTTGGAACGTTACACACAGAGAAGCAGAGTAGATAAAATTGACATCGAACTGCACGTTAACTTCAACGAGAAAATTTATAGCTTCAGATTTTGCGTATTTACAGCGCATTGATTGGATGACTGTTAAAAGGATTCACACGAAGCCGAATGCCTGATTTGCATAATTTATGGATGACACACGCAGCGAACATAAATTCAAACATAATTGTGTATTTGGACAATGGATAAAAACGCGATTTTGATACACATGCACGCCTTACATTCGAGCGAAAAACAAAATTAGATACCTAAGAGTAGGTACACGGTTAAACAACAACAAAAAAATCGTCTAGAGATTATTTATCGCACATTTTCGAGGAAGCGTCAATCGAGATTATCGCTGAACGTTAAAAAGTACACAGACAAAACACGAAACGTTACGATTGGTTAACTTTTTCATTTTAATTAGCACGTCACCGCTTATCTTGTTCGATTATCAAATTCCGACGCCATTTTAAAAGAATGCGTATCCCTACCGAAAAAAAAAACGGTGAAAAATTGAGCTTTCAATTCTGAATAAATCCGAAAAGCTTTCCACCTCCATTGTCTGTAGTAAATTTATACGCATCCTTTATATTACATATATGTGTGTAATTTATAAATAGTGTGTCAACGCGAAATCCCGCAGAAATGGGTTATTGGAAATGTGTCGCAGAGGTGCGAAGCTTGACAACTAAAACGATATGATCGGAATACGGAATATATACAATGTTCAAAAAGTTCCAGGAATTTGTATATTATTCGTAAACATAATGCGATTATATATTTACAATCCATTGAAGCGAACTTAGACCATTTCAGACTCGTTTCATCAGGTATTAGCAATATTATTGCATGAGTCTCACATATTATATAACGTCAATTTGAAATTACCTTTTCATCTGTGAAGAGGATTAATTTAAATTTGAAACATAAAAACTAAATTTTTATGTTATTTTGAGCTATCAATTTTTATCAATTTTGATGTTATTTTGACACGACGTAAATTTTTTTCAAATTTTTAAGTTGACCGGAAATGGTACCTCTCCTTACGCATATATGTATGTTCTCTTTTTTTCAAATTTTTAATTTAAATTATCTCCCAAACCGCTAACTGAATTGAACTTAAATTTTGTAATGTAATAGAAATAATAATCTTTATATTTTTATCTGAACCGGAAGTAGTACTTTTACTCTAAAGAATCGAGGTTTTTTATTTTTTTCTCAGAAACCTTTTGGTTTTTTTTCTTTGTTTTTTTATCATATTTTTCTGCTTTTGCTTTTTTCTTTATATTCTTATGTATTTTCATTTCGTATTTTTTTCTTGTGTTGTCGCGTATTGAGTTCTTCATTCAAAACTATAAATAAATACTTAAAAATACAATGGTCTGAATCAATCAAGAGCTGTGGAATTCTTATAGAAAAAGGTTTTAATATAAATGGAAATTTGTTTGTTGAACAAATATAATACTTGAGATTCATAATTATTTACCACAATAAATAATGCCTTACTATACATATAATTCGATACATCAATTCAAAGTTTATCTAGGGAGAGTACGATTGCAATTGGATCAAAAGTACAGTTTGTTTTCGCAACACTTTACATAGCACAACACAATAAAATACAATCGACATATTCCATTCCCAGACAGATTAAGTTAGTATCAATTTAACTTCAACAAGTTTGAGACGCTAAAACAACACAGGGTGCTTGCCGTCAGATATGCATACCTATACACACCCATCGAATCGAAATTATTTACAATGTCTGCTTGTCTCTGCAAATGCAAAAGCTCTTCAGCGATAGAACTGCGAAAGCTCTCAACTACAAATATATACGTACATACATATGTACGTGCTGAAATTGAATTGTCCTCAGAAACTACACGGAATTTATCCCAAACCGACACGAACGTCACCGTTAATATTCACATGTATAAGCAACGAGCACAAATGTACAAGATACTACCGATGTCGAAGTTAATTATGCATTTCCAGTGTTGCCCAAAATATTTTAATAAGCTTCAACATAAATTGACACATTTACTGTTTTATGATGGGTAATCAATATTATTTTAGCACTTGTAAAACTTTACGATGCCGCTGCATATTGCTAGCAAGTTATCAATTTTGATATTTACTTATATGTATTAGTATATGTAAGAAATATCAATAAAATATATTGTGAGAAATAGTTTTGACTAATAGCTACGTAACGAGCCCTGATCAATGGTTTGAATTTGTAAATCAAATGCTTATCGTTTCCTATATCTAGCCAGCATTATGGCTCAGTTTATGTTTAGCACCGAGAGGTTACCGGGTTCAATCACATGCTAATCTTTAATACTGCTGGTCAGACTTGGATATTTATGACTCGTTCTCCGACGAAAGGGTCTCTTAGACTGTATTCATTGGGGGGTGGTGGCCTCATATTGAGGGCTTTAAGTGTCAAATTCCTTGACCTTTAAAGTGGGTTTTAATACTCCAAGTCGATTTTTTCTTATCAGAGTTTGGCAATTTATCTGATTTTTTGTTGAAGGGGTTCCTCCATGAAATTGGAAAAATTATCCTACCCGCTGTCACAAATATCTGATGTTGATTTATGTACAATTTGTAAAAAAAATATGTACAAGTCTAAATCCATAGATGTCTCAATGGATTAATTATTAAATTAATTAATTGTTCATTTCATGGTCTTCAGCCTAACGAAATACAACGATTTATGTAATAAAAATATTGCAATGTGTTTAATTAATTGTCTAGGAAGACGCATTGGAGTCTACCTGTTAGACCTTCCTGGTATTTATCTAAGTAAAATAAAATAAAACAAAATTAAATATTAGGTAATTGTTCTCGTGGACCGCTGGTTTTCTATCACTTTTCGCCTGATCATTCGTTCGCGCCCAAAAAGGCCTCGACGTATGAACAAGCTGTATACAACAGCCAATAAGATTTCGCGAACCATAGACCAATGACTTCTCAGTGCCGAGAGTACACGCTGTGTATAAATATCCGACGGATTTGTTTCGTGCTTCATTCAGAGCTGGCTAGCCGACAGATAATAAACTATCTCTACCATTACTCGCTGCGTCTTTCACTATGATTTCGGAAACCCTTCTACAAGTCGACGCTACAAAATTATTTAAAGATTTTAATAGACTTACATAATAATTATCCTTGTGTGAGGATACCACATACATATGTACCATACGAGTATTTACATATTTACATATGTTGGTGTAATCTTTTGATTATTTTTGCTACTTGGTTTTGAGGTTTTTCATGTTTTAGACGAAATCAGTGGTTTTTTTTTATTTATTTAAAGGTACATTATATGTATAAAGTTTTAATGCAAAATTCATTTGATATAAAACAATTTTGTACTCATTAAGAAGGGTCATAAATACAAGGGAAGAGTGAGTATATGTGTGTACGACCTACCATAATTAATGTAGTTAATTATGGCTCTTGTTCGTAGCTAACTTTGGCTAACTCAATTTTAAAATATTAGTCGTTTTTTAGAACAAAAGAGATAGAGAGAGAGCTTTAGCTTTAATCCGATCCGGCAAAACAACGGCGAAAACTTTATTCAAAGTCCAAAAACATTATTATTTAATTTATTGCGATAGTGAGTCGAAATTTTGTACGTGCTTACAATACGGAACTAACTGCGTGAAAATTGTTTTGGAACGTTAACGTCACGAAAATTAATTAAAACAATATAAAATCGGACGCGGAATTTAATATATTCAATGGATCGGACGTTTCGAATTTTAGAAGCCGGCCATTATTCGACCGGAATCTTCATAAAAAGCAATAAAATTTATTTATCGCCTAATTTCTTATCTTCGTAATAATTACCGAGTTAAACGTCTCAGTCGCGTGGGAAGTCGCCTTAAATTATTTACGACGCATATTTTAACACTTATCACTCACCTATGCGCGGATAATAGCTTTAATTTATAACAAAGCACCACAATGCATTTTCATATTAAAAAAAAAGCAATTCAAAATCTTCGATCAACTCGCGAAGCAATTACGTAAAAATTCAATGATTATTTTTTATAAGCGCATTGAAAGCATTCTTGTACGAAAGCTATCGAACAAAATAAAAGATACCGTAAAACATGGAAGCCAACGAGACAATCGACGACATTCCGTTCGAACATCTCACCAAAAACAAAAAAAAAATGAAGCAACAAAACAAATAAAGACGAAAAAAAAGAGTGGACGCACATTGGATCGACAACAAAGGGATCTGGCGCATCGATAAGGTTAAATATTCAATTACCGGGGGTCCCCTGGACCCCGTTAATTGGACTCGGTGTATCGAAACGGTTGTAAATAACGACCATAACCGCAGGAATGCGATAGAGCGACAAACGGCGACACTTCATCGCTTTCGACCAATCGGAAGGGTAACATTTTAAACGGTTCGAAATCAGTGAAGAAATGGACCCCGAGGCGAAGGCGCACGGATTGATACGAAAAAATAAGAAGACGAGATTAGAATGTATAAAACTGCCGTTGAAATTGTGTAAGCCAATACCCATTAGTTTTTATATGCAGTCGGATGCACCGGATAATAGAGGTGTAGCGAACAATTTATTGCTCCGAACCGGCGCACGTTTAATTTCTAGGTACCTTTCTAAAACCTTAACCCAGTGGTTCTTAGCTGATGTTCCGCGGTACTAACCCAGGTAACCCAGTGGTTCTTAGCTATATATAACACACTACATATATACGTACATATGTTATTCTGCGACTTGCGAGCTTGCCAAAAGTGTTCCAGCACTTTCAATGATACATAAAGACTTTTATCCGAAAAGAATATAGCAACTTGAGCCGTAAGTAGTGAGTTAGGGCTTTAAGTTACGTCCCATTTTGGGAGAAGAACACAATATTAATTTAACATATCAATATTTATAACGTTTTTGGAAAGTGTATTTAAAAAGAATAGTGTGAAAAAAATCATGTGGTAATAATATTTTTGACTTTTGTAAGAGGAGAAATTACCACTTCTGATTTGTTAAAATTGTTAATTTTTTTATTCAATTACATGATATTATTATAAGGATTATACTGTTTTCTTGAAAAGAGCATACGCATTTAAAAAATCGGAACTTTATAATGTGGCTTAATACTAAGCTGAAACTTATGTATATGAAATTTCAGTTCAATATTTTAATCAGCTTCTGAGAAAAACATGAAAAACCTCGAATCTAAAAGTACTACATACTATCGGTTGAAAAAAGAACAAGTAAAGAAAAAATACTAAAATAAATAATATAAAGTAAGTAAATAAATAAAGTAAAAAATATGTATGAATACTGATTAATGTAAATCCAAAATCCAATGAGATCAGGAAACAAAGTTGGATTTTGTGAATTTTTTTCATATAATATCTCTAATGGAAATGAATGAATGTCTTCACACAATCTTCGATTTATAATGCAACAAGTTAAGGCAATACAGATTTTCATTTAAATTTTTTATAATAATATATCTACCTTTAATTTAGGTTTTATTTGTAAGACCCTAATCTTCATCAATTAAACTTGGTCTCATATTAATATTTTACCTTTAATTTATTTACTATAAAAAGGTTATTTGGTATAATTAAATATTTCTACTTCCTTCCTCAAAATTTCATGCGATTAAAAGGCTAAGAACCACTGACTTATCCAAAATATACATATACATATGTATGTACATATGTAGTAGCGGACATTAAACTGTTAACTAGAACCGGGTTCAAACGACTGGAATAACAATATACTACAATTACAGGGCTTAACGTTTGAACGGAAAAATAACCGGCGCTCTAGTACATATGTAGGTCGTCGATTTTCCGGAAGTTTTCTTTTCGGACACGAAAATAAACAAACGGGGTTAAACTTACTAACGATTTCGAGTACACTACGTATATATGTAGTTCCGAATTTGAATGTAGCTTTGGCTAGTACACTCCTGGCAATTTATTTAAACAGGTCATCTAGAAACGTTTCGAGGCCTCGACTACAAAAAGATTAATGCTTTTCCACACTCGAACATCACCCTAAAAGGGAAACTATTGAATTTTCAAGTACATAAGTGAATCACGCAAGCGTAAATAATTTAAATTATTAATTATAACTGTTGAAAGTATGTATTTATGTTAAACAAAATATATTTGCAAGTAAAATTTTCCTTGCTAACTTTAAACTTCAAACACTTGTTGGCCAACTATCGCATTAAAAATAGGCAACGATAAAACTTTTGCTGAGAGCCCTTACATTATAATATATGCATATATGTATATATGTATATAAAATATACGATACAAGTATGGTAGAAGATTTAGCTACAACTTACATAAAATTTAAACATTTTAAAAACACTTCGCGGCGAGAATTCAATACTCTCATGAATATTTTGCATTTATATTGCATAGAATGGTTTTAATTTTTCTTAAAATTTTTTTTTTAATTCAAATGTCTCAAATTATGGATAAGATAAAATTTGAAATGTTTATTTTACATTAGCGAGCAGCATGGCTCGGTGGTTGAGCTTTTTCCTAGAGCCGAGAGGTCGCCGGGTTCGATCCCTTGAGTTGACCTCAATTGAAAAGAATTTCTTCTGAGTATACTATCTGTAATGCTGCTGGTCATTTCATCATGCATGGCTGTAATGACTTTGATATTTGTGACTTATAGAGTTTTTATTTGTGAATTATATAGTTTGTCAATTTTTCTGATTTCATATTTGAAACAGTTACTCCATTAAATTGTCTAAAAACCCATTCTACCGACTATGTCACCACTTTTTTAGTATGATTTTTGTATTTAAAATAAAATGTAATTTCATAGATGTCTCGTTAATTTCGAGTTTTTCGGAGTGTCGTAATTCAGCGACTTACATATGTAATAAAAATACTGCATTGTTTGTAATTGGCCAGGAAGGCCTATTGGGGATTACCTGTTAGGTTTTCTTGCTATATTGTTCGTATGTAAAATAAATAAATATAAGAAAATTATGACGGAGACGTCCCCATTGAAAAACCAAAAAAAAAAAAATCTCTGATATGTGTAATATTCATAAATCGGGAATTTCGTTTGTTTGAGATGTGAACTCGTTCTGAAGTCTTGTTCTGGCGAGATTCTCTGCTGACACAATTTCAAAATAAAATATTTGAACACGGCGAAGCAAATCTCTCGGCCATAATTACCGCAAGGATGCAAAAGCTCGACACAATTCAAATAAGTGCGATCAAAGGCGACTTGTCGTCGTCGTCGTTGTAATGCGAAACAAAGACAATTGTCGCTTTTATCCGCACCTTAACGAAATTAATGGCTCGGCAGAAATCCCTTTCTTTGGTGTAATAACGTTTAATGAAACAAAGCGAACTTGGCCGCGAACGAAATTAAAAAATTTAATAGCCAAAAGGAACCGAGAAGAGAACGAGCAGGAGAAGGAAGAAAAGTAGAAAGGTGGACTTGTTTTTTTTTTTTTTTTTGTTTACCTTTACCAAAGGTGAGCAGATAAATTTCAAAAGGGCACACTTCAATATAACGCGCACGTTAATCGCGAACAAAACAAATATTGCCAGAGATTATAAAACATCATAATCTCTTAGTATTTAGTATGCAAATAAAATCCCACCAGCTCAACCTACTCTCATATACATATGTATATGTAGTATACACATTTATGTATGTATGTCTAATGCGATTGTGTGGGATCCACATGAAGCAAAAAGAATTTCTTCGTTTTCTATATAAGAAAGAGTATGGATATTTCCCATATCTGTACCGTACCCCTTTCCTTTTGTGCATCCTAGCGTATAATTCCCTTGAACTTAGGAGAAACTTCTCATCAATTCGTTTTGTTCTTCAGCTTCTGCGTGGTAATACGTCATGCCCGTCGTTACTGGAACAGTTGGGACTTTATGTCCCTAAGAATTGTGTGCGTGGTAGATATCATCATTTAATGGTCGTACCTCCTGCCCGCACAGTCCTTTATCGAATGGCTCATATTCCAAAATCTATCCGACTTCACAATTAAATCGTTTCTGCCGAGCCTGAATGTGATATTTTCCACATCCGTAGGTTATATGAGATTATTTTAACCTATTTGTCTGGTAGCCTGCGCTCATCATCATTTTCATAGTATGTTGGTGAATGAATATAAAGTGCCAGCAACGATGATCCAATGCCCAATAGGAACTGTGGTCATCCCTGAGGACCTTTAATCATGATGCATAACAAATTGAGCTTCAGTTTCAATCTTCTAAGAGAGATTCAACTACTCGTTCATCTGTTGGAGTTTCATCACTGAGATTGATTCCGATTTAATTTATAAGGAGGTCCGTGCTATTGACTGGCGCCAAATTTACCCTATGAACACTGAAGATGCTGTCGAATGTATGTATAATAATTGAGTGTGACGTATGAATATAATTTTGATCTTATCTCTTCCATTTAGGCCTCACAGGGATGTTTTGTATTTGCGGTATTTGTTCTTATATTAAATATTGGTGCTGGTTATAGATGCAAGACATTGATATTTTTACTTTATCTGCTATTATAATGCTATTGTTTTTTTTTTATAATTGTTTAAATGTATGTTTGTCTGTGTATATATGTATGTATTTATTTTTATTTTTCTCATCTCTCTGTATTTTTTCAACCATTGCGGCACATTAGGGACTCCTGTAATGCCACAATGGTCCAAACTTTCACATTAAATAAATTAAATAGATACATATTTCAAATAAAATTTATCGAGTACGATATTGACGCTTCAACAAATGAACTAGTTTGTCCGACAAATGCTTTATTCAAGCGAATGTGACCCAGCACTTTATTAAAAAATATTAATACCGACTTCCGTTCGAGCATCAAAGAGCAGTTAGCGGTGCCCTGGGTGTAAGGGTGGACACGCACGCTTATAAATCTCCACTTAGGGCGCACGCACGCGAGTCGCAAAATGTCGCACGAACAAATTGCAAAGACGTTTCCTGGGTTTTTCGACTTCATCCCAGAGACCCCCCTTCGACTTGGACGAGTCACGACCACGCCGATGTCGTGGCGAGAAACGCGAGAAACGACGACCGTGTGTCAGCGAGATTAATTGCGCGCAGATTTGTTCCTACCGTTGCGAGCGTGCATAATGTTGTTGTATCGGTCACGCGCGGCACTGGATTTCGCACGGTCCAGATGGAAAAAAAAGATAAAAATCGACGTGATGTTATGATGTACCACAAGCTTAGATTTTACATTTCATAATCTACTATCGAACCATATGTGAGATAAAATAAAATTATATAAAAATTAATAAATTAATACATTTTGCCGCATTCTATATTTATTTATTTTCTTTACATATATACCATTAAGGCCTTACAGGTAAACCCCAATGCGCCTTCCTCACCCATTACAAACAATGCAGCATTTTTATTAGACAAGTTGTTGAATTACGAGACACTGAAAACTCGCAAATTAACGAGACATCTATGAATTGTACATACATTTTATTGTACATTAATCATACTCAAATAGTGGTGATATAGTAGGTAAGAAGGTTTTTCAGCCAATCTTAATCGGGGTACCGTTTCAACTATGAAATCAGAAAAATTGGCAAACTCTGATAGGAAACGATCGACCTGGAGTCACAAATATCCAAGTCTGACCAGCAGCACTACAGATGTACCCATAAAAATTCTTTTCAATAGAGGTCAGCTCATGGGATCGAACCCGGCGCCTCTCGGTGATAGGCAGAAGCTTAGCGACCGAGCTACTGGCTTTATGAACACATCAATCGTATAAACAGAGTATTCAATTTAAAATTTACAAATCTATAGTTTTCAATTAATAACCACCAAAGCCACGGTACTCCAGACCAGAGCCACGCAGCCTCTTGATATTCGCGGCACACATTGATTACGACTCGTAGAGTTTGTCAGCTACATATATACACATGTACTTCATCGGCAGTCGCTAGCTAGTACGTACATACATAGGTGACAAAATGTTAACTAGCATCGGTTTTCTCCCTCACTCGCACGTGTTAGATCGAAGTGGTGCCCGCGGCATAAAAACTGCCACGTCAAAAATTAAAGACATCAAAAGGCAGAAAGAAGAAAGCAAAAACTTTTCAGAAACCCCATTATATCTACATATTATGTACGTAAATATGTAGTTTGCCCAGGCCTGATTTGAATGCATGTATTTTATAACAATTGCCTACCCTATAAAATAGCCACCGTACTCCAACAAAAATTTTGTATCTTCGCAGTGGACAAAAAACTTTGAGAAACCCTGCAAGAGTTAGACCCACCTTCATACAAAATTTTCAAAAATATCTATTTCTTAATATTTTTCCTACCCTCCAGCACTCGAGCAATCCCACTATCTACTATATAAAATTGAATGCTTATTTATTTACCCACTATGCAAACCAAAAGTTTTCAATTGATTAAGAATCAAAAAATATCATTTAACTGAATGTAAATTTTATAAAATTTTCTAGAATAAGTTTCATTTTATACCAATGTCTTCCAGCCGAGTAATTCAACTAGTTCATATTCAACAAGTACTATTCATTAAAAAAATGTAATCAGAATCTTCCCGATATAAAGCAATAAACTTCTAGTATGCAAAGCAATAACTTATAATACTTTATACAAACATATAAAAGTCAACTCTTTATAATAGCGTAGATATTAAAACGTCATAAAGGAAATATCATCATTGTCGACATTTTATAACGGAAAATTAAGCGTAAAGCCGCCGTTTATACAACAGTGTGCACTACGATTAAAATCTAAGTACCCATAAACTACTATGTGCGAGAGATCAAAGCCCTCCTCCTTTGGACACATCAAAGTCCAAGGTTGAAATGGGGGAGGACACAATCCGTTATTTAATTAATAAAGCGAAAGAGACAGACTTAAGTTGCCGGAAAAAGTTCCGCACGTAATATACATAGGGGTGTGTGTACTAGAAGCAAGGGTTGAAACCGCAATATAGTGACAAAGGATGCGAATGACAACCGACACAAAGAAAACCCCTCAAATCAACCGACGATGACGATCGCTGTTTAATTTTAATCCAAACACGATGATTTATAAAATTTTACACGATGCGAAATGATAAATACCAGTTACGGCCGCCGAGTGATTTATGATCGCAGCAAAGTTTCGAAACCCACATACATATGTACATATACAATGATAATAGTAACGATAATATAATAATCAATCATGCCCTATCAATCAATCGAGGCGTCCATACTAAATTGTGCATTAACCTGCACGTCGTTTCCTCTTTGTTAAATGTTAAATATTGATTTTGCGCTTTTACAAAACTGGCACGTGTACGCGTGGGAATTCTATTAATGTTTCGTTCAAACGCACAATTATAATAAATCCATTCAAATTACTGCTTTCCTTTGTAATATTGTATGTAAATATATTACAATACATACAATAGGTATTTAGGAAATCTGAGCTACGATATATATATATATATATATATATATATATATATATATATATATATATATATATATATATATATATATATATATATATATATATATATATGTACCTACATAAGTATTAATCGGAAAATTTGGATACGCTTAGTTACAGATTAAACTTCTCGTCTGTATCTCTTGAATGACAACAAGTTCTCGAAAGAAACATGTTCTCACTGAAGCAAAGAAGTACTTGACAACAGCCTACAGAGTAATTCTTCAAAGTTTAGCCCTCAAAGTTTAGTCAAAAGACGTGAAAATGTATTATGCAATGACCTTATCTACACATGAACCTTTCCGAAGGCAAATATAAAATAATATTCCGTATTGTAATAAAATAAAGTTGTGTTATAATATAGGTCCTTGGAGCGAAATAGTCTACGGTTAAATTGAATTTTTAATGCAGTTTTGTACTTTTATCAGAGCACATTATTAACTTTTCGCACATTTTAAGCCAACCAACGTATTCAAGTTTTAACTTTAATTTCAATTCAGGTACTAATTCCTTTCCAAAACCACCCATTTAAAATACTGTAGATTGTATGTACTAATATAAAAAATAATTGAAAAATATGTAGCTAACTGGTAGTGGCGAGTCGTCATTGGACTACAGGGATTAACTAGACTAGTCCCCTAAAATCTTTAGCCGAAAATTTAAATATATTATAGATTCAATTACAATTATTTGAATCGTTGTCCATATTGATGTTATTCACTCTGATTACCGAATTTCGGAAACCGGAATCGGCCCTACCTACATAAGGTAGTGGTAGTGGTAGTGTATTGTATGGTATGGTCCGTAGCACCATTCGCTTGCACGGAAAGCCGTCTAAATTTTGTTATATTCGCAATACTGGCGAATTTTTATATATAAGCATTCCGTCAAAATATTTCCCTATGAATATTCTGATTTGTGTCAACTTTTTTTTTTTAATAAAACATTTACACAGAACTTTTTGAGTATAAATATGGCAAGGGACTCAGCTTGAGAAACGATTCCCTCAGAACAAATCAGTTGGGACGCGCGGAAACAAATAAGGAGGCCTTGGAATGTTGCATTCCAGATCGATTGCTCGACAAATCATTTAGAAGATTAAGTTTTGAAGAAAAAAATGTTATTAAGTAAGGTAGGCTACGTAAGACATTTCTGTTGGCACAAAAGTGAAAAATTACACTCATTACTTGAAGATTCTATTCGAAGAGTCTATTATAATCATTTGTTTTAAAAATCACGGCACGCTCATAAAAAATTATCATAATTACATACATATATTCAGTCCTGATTTATTACTATTTTTAGAACAAATGATTAATTGAGTATTGTGGATATATGATATGTACATTAAGCACAATGGTAATATATCATATATCACCGTTCAAAAATCAATAGCAAACAGTCCTCCATATACCAAATATATGTACCTGTGTAATAAATGAAATTCAAATCCTCGAACTGTGCACACAGCCTAGTTGGGTATTATACAAATCGAGAAGACGTCGTAAGCTCGAGGAAAATTCCTTCTAATTCCGGTCCTACGTAGATCGGCAGCTACCGGTCATAGTATATACGGACACGTCGCGTTGTACGAGTGTTAATAATTTAATATAGCGAGCAAATCAGCCGAAGGACTCTCCCTCTCGCCCAGGAAGATTCTCCAGCGCTTTCCAATTAACGGGCCGCGTCCCGTCAGCAAGATTTACGCGGGGCCCCGGCCATTAATTATACGCATTCTGCGTCGAGCACAAAGGATAGACAGAGACAGAGAGCAGAGAGAGTGAGAGAGAGAGTAAGAGAGCTTTAAAGCTTCAGCTGTGAGAGAATTCGCACCGCGCGATTATAATAATATTTTCAGGATACTACTGACGATTTTCGCGAGGCACACGCGCGCACCTGAAATACGGGCGATTGTAAAAATCATTTTTTCCACACAAATTTTAAAATAAACCAGAACTGTGGAGTCGGATTCAGAGTCGTCCAGCTGTTTAAGTCACAGATCAGCTGGATCTGTGACTATTAAAAAAAACCACATCGTCCTCGAAACCGATATTCACTTAATATAAAAAATCGATACGATCGGCGGTCACGACTCGGCACCCCGCATTTGTCAAAAGCGTGATTCGGGGGCGAAAGAACTTTGCTCGGGATCAGATATGGCGGTCGAATGTGTAAACAAGGGCCACTGGCCAACACCTTCGAATAAATTCCGAGAGTTATCTGCAGAGCGGGATCTAAACGCGGACGACAATAGCCTACGTGACTGCGGTAACTCATTCATCGGCGGAAAATACAGGGTGTCGGAGATAAGGGAAAATTGCCCGTAGAGTGGGGGTCCTTCGGACCACAGAACCGACAGAAGTCTCGTTATTTACGCGCAAGCGCACTAAAAACGACAATAAAAGGGCCGAAGGGTATTCCCCGTTATGCGCGTCCGCGGACGAGTGAAGTTTAGCTCTTTTATGCGGGAAGTCACGCAGCCTTCAAAGCTGTCAAAGAAGACCATCAAAAGTGGTAAACCGGTGGACGCATCAAACGACGGGAAGTTTACGATAAGTAACACGTCCGTATATACCACTGATATCCTAACATTTCTCGTCCTATGTACATATATACGTATATATATTCAAAGAGAATACGGCTCTACATAATCTATTTAATTTTAACCTCGCCAGACAGATGGACATGGAAACAAAACATTATTAAACAGGGAGGCTTCCAGCTTCAAGAAGAAGATTCAATCGCCTAGATTGAAACTTCTCCAGTCGCGAGGGTGGTTGTGTTTGTGTCTCGAGTCTACATAGATTCGAAACATTCTCCCACCCGCTCTGCGGCACTTTTAACCCATCATCCTTATTTACAGACACAAGCAAGTGACACATGAAACGATATAGAACAAGCACGGATTGTCGAACTTTCCAAAACAGCCGGTAGGTCGATAGACTTAAGCGTATCATTAAATATCCGATCTAATCTTACTACATTCGTAAAAAAAAAAACAGATTGGACAGTAGATTCCAGCTTCGAGAAGAAGATTTAATTGTCTAGATTGGAGCCTCTCCAGTCGCGAGGGTGGTTGTATTTGTGTCTCGAGTCTAGATTCAAATCATTCTCCCAACCACTCTGCAGCACTTTTAACCCATCATCCTTCTCTACAGACCCAAGCAAGTGACACATGAGGTGGGAGAATGAATGCCGTAAACTCAAATTTTGCGAGAAAAAGGAAAGGATTGCCAAATTGTTGAAACCGTTTCAATGAAATCGGATAAATTGGCAAACTCTTGACAGGAAACGATCGACCTTGGACATATCCAAGGTCTCGCCAGCCCCATAATCGAAAGCATTACATGCTAACCATTGATCTATGCTGCTGGTTGATATTTATCGATTGAATATTTTATAAGCGACGCCGAACGTACATACACATATGAGACGCATTATTTATTGATACACGTATTGTACATATTAATATAAATAATTGACCAATTGAATCAAATGTCCGAAACAAGCCCGAAAAAAAAAATTACATTTCTACAATTTTCCACAATCGATACGAAGCAAATGAAAATTGTCTGTCATTTACGGTCACGTCTATGAATTTGAAAACCGATGATTTACGCGACAAAAGTACTTAAGTTCCTGTATTTCAAATATTCCATTAACGTTAAATATTTTATAAGGAATGGATATCACAACAGTGATATATAGCAGCGTAACTAAAAAGCTTTTATGTTGACATATAAATTATTATTAAGAATCTTCAACAAATTGTTATAAAAACATTTAAATAACTTTGTATTGATGGATGGGATAAACTTTTGAATGTATAGTCATATGAAATACGTTTGAATGTGTGTCACATTTCGCGACCGTTTCGCTATGTCAGTTTTTACAAACCTCCTTTACGTTTTTAATTGTTTAAATGCCTATAACTTTTTCTTTTTTCACTCTATATTTTATAAAATTTGAATTATAGGCTCTCTTTATCTCTCTTATATATCTTTACTTCACTCGTAGGTTATTTATATAATATAACTTTATTTTAATTCGTGTATCAATTCCTTTCCGAAACCACCCGTTGAAATCAAAGGGCACAACATTAGTTAATTATAAAAATAAATACCAATCAATGTGTGTGTGTGTGGAAGAATACAGCAATGTCGCTTACCTGAAACAATACAAACACAAACAATTAGTACCGTATGCATGTTTGAACGGATTACAACATTGATTAAATATCCAAAGGTACGTTTAAGTCCTTCTGAAACCCTCGACCCGTTGAAATTTGAAATCAAATTCAAACAGAACGAGACAGAGGGACGACGTACGCGTCGGAAAAACCTATTTATTAATGAAGTATAACCGGAACGTGAATAAATCAGAATTGATGGTCCCCGGTAATGGTCGCACGCATTCACGTTTACACGAGTCGAATGAATTTTTCTGGCACCCCATAACGAGATACACGGAAACGGGCTGGGGGTGGAAGCAATGGAGGATGGTTGGGGGGTTGTATCAGTGGCATTTTCCGGGTAAAATGTCTTCCTACTCGGCCCTCTAATGCGTGATAAACACGAAAGGAAATCGTATATTTTTCAGTGAAAACGAAACCGCCGCGAGCACGCGAACGCAACAAGGCCATTTTCCATCTAGTATTACATGATTAAAAATCGTTTTCGTTTTTAAAACGAGCCCCTCTTTCGATTCAGATATCCTCGTCGGATATTCAATGACAGACGGACAACAAAACAAGTACCTTATTATAGTCGGAAACGAAAACACTTTCAAGTTTAAAAAAAAATTGAAAAGAAGGGTTTGCGTGTCCATCATGCAACAAAGTTTTTTTTTTTTTTTTGCAAAATACAAAATGACGTTCATTAACCAACCAAAAATATATAATGACGTTCATTTCATCCATATGAATCCTTAATCAGTATTATTTTAATTATAATTTGTCACGAATACAATTATGAATCAAATTTCAAAATCTGATGCAAAAATCAATATTGATTTTAAATATTTAAAATAAATCTGACATCAAAAATTTATATACAAATCTATCAATATATATTTTTATTGGTAAAACTTAAATTCCGTACAAAAAAGTTTGAAATGATATGTACGTATGTATGAATGTAGAATTAAAAATTTGAATCACATACAAATGTATGTATTATATACATACATCAACATATGAGCCATTATATTTGAAAGTGGCATAAGTCCACCTTTCCTCAATTCGAGAAATATTTCGCAAAACATTAAATATAATGTTTTGCGTTAAACAATATTTAAAAAAATACTGATGGCCCGTAATACGTTTTTTCTACATTTCCGAGATTTTGGACATATCGAATTAAAAGAAGTGATAACAATTTATGAATTAATTCACACAGAAATAGTGTTTTTCGAACTGAAAATTGAACTTTCGCCACTTTCAAATATAACGGCTCATATATGAAAAAAAAAATTCATCATGACGAATGAATTATAAATAACTTGTTTTCAATTATACCTTAAATACTACTATTAAAGTAAGATAATATTATAAATATTCAACCAACAAGAAATATAATGTGTAAACTCGAATAATGATTATCGAATCGGTAGCTATTAGAATAAACGTTTTGTGAAAAAAATACTATAACTATGTATATGCATATAAAAAATCGAATTATAATAAACATACCCTTATTAGTAAATCGTAGATAAACTTTTCGTGTAAAACAATATCTGTAGATACATTTTTGATCCAACCAAACTGTAAACACAAGTCATAAAGCGCGATTTATAAAACAGCTTTCATTCAGATAAAGATGCAATTTCAGATGTACGAAATTTACAAGTTATTGTAACCATATATTAAAATCATCCGAGAAAGAAAGATTAGGTAAACATATAAAATGCTAAAAAGGAATAGTTAGTACATATACATATGTATATGTACTTGCCATCTGCACATAGTACATATGTATGTACATATATCACATGAAGCGAAGTATAATATTTATACAAACACCTATTAAACTATGACATTTAGAGAACATACAAAAGTACCGAAACATTCAACGGTCAAGTTAGTATTATACGTAAAATTTACGTGCAAAGTTTAAATGTTGGCTATTCGGAATGTGGGAAGTTTGGTCTGATGCACACACGTGTCCTCCGACCCACGTACACTGAAACTTTTCACCAAAGTTGCAGGTGTCTCGAATGCACCTCCATGGACAAAGTATCCACTATGCAACTGGTGCATTCGGTGGAGGCAGGTGTGTCCACATGCACATGCAAATGCATCTTGCACGCCACACCGCAACGTTCCCCAAAAAAAAAAAAAACACCAAGAGATTATCGTTTCATTTTGTTGCAGTTTTTACTATGTGTGTGTGTGTGTGTGAAATAAAATAAAATCTGTCTCATTAGCATACAGAGCACACCCCTCCATCACCGAACGAATTCAACTTGACCCTTTTATGTTGAAAAATTAGCGTTAAATTTAAATTATTACCGCCGAACGTACGAAAGTTGGGCATATTTTTCATCGACTTGAATACTAATTGACTGCGACTATCTTAACGACCGGATCAAACGCGGTTAAGTGGTCAGCATTGCTGTGGAAAGATTGACTAAATTGGATGAGTGTTTGTATAGATAAAAAGAAAACAAAACACCACGCTAGCAAATATTATTTTAGTGGCGCCAAGATAAAACGCTTTGAGTATGCAATCAATAAACATTTAAGAACATGTTGACAATTATTTTGTACCTTCATAATATATATTATATAAAGGTGGCACTTACATACATACAGATTCGTCTGCAGACAACTACCAGCTTAGATCAATTGTTAGCATGTAATGCTTTCAATTGTGTGGCCAAGGGTTCAATCCGTGGTTTGTGCTGCTGGCCAGATCTTGGATATGTGACTCCAAGGTCAATCGTTCCCTATCAGAGTTTGCCAATTTATCTGATTTCATTTGTATTTTGATTTTAAATATATACCAGGAAAGCTTAACAGGTAGTCCCAATGCGTCTTGCTGGCCAGAAATATTGTACATTTGATACGAGTATTATTAGTATTATACAAAGTAAATACATATCAATATCGACAAAAACATCAATGGTAAAATTTGTAAATTTGCAACATTTTATACAAACTCGAGATTTGCGAAAAAATGGGTAAGGTTGCCGCTTCAATGAAAATTAGATAAATTTCCAAACTGTGATGGGAAACGATCGACCTGAAGTCACAAATCCAAGGTCTGACCAGCAGACCCGTGACCACTTTGTTCAAAGAATTATATACTAACCATTATAATCTTTTCTGCTAGTTCATTGAAACGGTTCCAATAAATTGACATCGCTGTTCTATCTCTCTCGATTAAAAATTAGAGTTACCAGCACCTCGATTGTCACTGATTTCACTGACGTCTGTGTGGATGTTAATCGTAGTTTGTATTTGCTTTGTATAATGCTTATAATACTTCTGTACAATGTTTGACCATATATGTATGTCATGTTTTATATAAATATATGTACATAATATATAATTAATAATTCTTAATCTGAATATATAATTAATAATTCTTAATATGAATAGCACGCTCGTCGCATTGAAGTAATCTTTCCAAGACGAGTGTGCATGATTGATTGAATAAAATAAAATGAAATGTAGATACGTGGATTTTTTTTTTTTGGTAAGGGAGATACATATGTACATACATATTATATGCAGAAAAGATGTAACAAAACCAACAAGACAAATCTCTCAACGTTCCTTCATAAAATCAAAAAATCAAATAAAATTTTAAAATCAAACATATCGACAAAACAACTAAGCATTCATCATCGTTATTTAATTACAGCCATTCATCATCCACTTTTGGATGAAGACCTCTCTAGCACGCTTCAATCCGTCTCTTTTATAGACAACTTTCATCTATCTCAAACAATTTTCTAATTTTATCCACCCATATTACTTGTGGCCGTCCTTTCACCCTTTTACATTCTCTCGGGTACCATTCCAGCACTTCTTTCGTCCATTTTTCTAGCCACGCCCATCATCATTTCAATTTCGTACAATATCAACTACCCTCGTCAAACTTATCATCCACGTATTCCGTTTCCTATCTCTCCTCCTTATGCCGAACATACAGCGTTTCATACTTTTTTGAGTGAATTGGACTATCGTAACATATACAGTTATATTACATATATAATATTAATTTATTAAATATTTTATTAAATTATATTATATCAAAATGTCCATTTAAAAAAAATGAATAACCACTCGCGCGTTTTCAGTTTGAAATAATCTACCTTAAGTAAGTCAACAGTTGAATAGTTTATATGAGGGATTATTTACATATAATAGCACTACTTTTATTAGAAAATATAAACCGTATAAAAGTAACACATTGTTTGTTACATCATTAGCTTTAAGCACACGCTCGACCATTTTAGCAAAGCAGGGCTTTCCTGAACAAATTCGACGATCTTTGATTGACGTAACGAAATGATTAATTATAACCGATGTTTAATCATTACATTAGCTTAATTAAATTCCACTTTCGGCCGTAATTTATCAGCTCGAGTTGAAATATTTTCATAGTAAATACCGTCCCTTGGTAAGTTTAGTACACACGAAATTACACCGAGGCTAGAATCCGAGCATTAAATTCGAAAAATTAATGTAAAACGGAGCAGATTTCCTTTTGATTGCCCATAAAAATTAAATAAAACGAGAATTTTTTTCGTCTTCCATTAAAAGTGTATTAAGGATAAATAATTCCTGCGGGCGCTAACTCAAACTTTTTCAGGACCTTTTTATTAAAAGTATCGTTTAAAGCCTCGGATCGGATTCATTAAAGATCCGATCTTTAATGAGGTAAGACACTTCGAAATTACAATCCGAAACTTTTCAACGAGCCTGTTTATTATGGGCCGGAGGGAGAGGCTATCGAGATTCTAAATTAATTATACGAACCGAACAAAAGATTCAATCAAAAAATTAATTTAGATAAAGTATGATTGACGCGTGCCTCGCGCACACGAGACGCTAAAATTTTACGATCAGCTCAAAACGAAACCCGTTAACGCGTAAACCACACGTCTAAATTAGGGTTTTCATACATGGTTATTACAAAATAAAACCAAAAAATTCAAAAAATTTGACCGGCATGAAAAAAAAGCCATTTTTGAAGTGTACACTCAATAAGTGTACAAATTCCGTGATCATTCTCACAAAATTGTGCTCATGAATTAATGCAACGTGTCTGCCAATACATAGGTAGATTAGGGTTTAGTTAACAGCACAAAGTAATCGGTCGGGTGATCCTAGTTACATATATTCATCACCAAAGATCGGCATTGGGACGATGCTTTTCGCAAAAAAATGGTTACCTATTCGCTCTCTTGCTTTGTACATTAATGGAGAAGTATATTGTTATTTAAAAAGCACCAGTCAAAAGTCTATTCATCACTGTCAATCAAGGACAATACATTTAAAATTTCGTAGCCACAGAATTGTCTAACGAAAAAAATCTATTTAAAAAGTATTAAAAAGCAAAACTGCAATAAAGGTGTAGACACACAAATTGGTACGGAGCACGTGTATTTTTTAGATAGTTTGGCACATGCAAATAAAAAAAACACCAGCACGCCTAATCTATGCCATCGAGATCCTTGGCAAAACTCACCACCTCGAGTGTTTTCGGTGATATTTTATCCTTGTATTGACATATGTTTAACAGCGATCGATAACGGTGATTCTCATATTTGAAGAAATATGAATTTTCCAGTGATTTTGTTGCCCAAGCGTAGTTTCCCGTGGTCATTCTTGACCCAAAACCGACAACCGATCTCGTTGGTCAGGCGACTTTACGACTTGGGCAACCAGTAAGTTGCCTGATGTGGCATGTTCCATACAAATGCATATATTTGATCTGGTTGCACAAAAAAAACAATTGGTCGCGTTTTAGACCTGGATTTAAAAGAATCAAACAAACCATTAACCAAACCCACACCGGGCGACTGACCTTGTTGCCCAAGCGTAGTTGCTCGTGGTCACTCTTGGTCACATAACTTGGGCAACCAAAAGCGACCAATAATCCTTATCACTAATACCAAAAAAGGGTTTTCAATGTGTGACGATTCAGTCACACGTGTTCATGTGTTTTTCACTATGGAGTCGCCGGCAACTAATCATCTAGTGTGGCACTTTTCAATAACACGCCATATATTTTGAGGGATCGTGTCGGTTGCTCAATAGTAATAAAATCACCGTGACCAGACCCAACGTCGGCAATCGATCTCGCTGTTCAGGTGACTTTACGACTTGGGTAACCAGTGAGTCGCCCGGTGTGGCATGTTCCACACAAATGCATACATTTGATCTGGTCGCACAACAAAGTCACCCACCGAGTTGCCGGCAAGTCACCCGGTTTTGCCGGGCTCTAAATACACATATTTTTCACACTTCAAAAGTTCAACCATAGAGAAATTTGAGTCCTCAAAGACAGGACACGTCCGGGGAGAAGAGAACGCATGCTATTCCCATCTAAACGTCACCGGTAAATCACACGTTGCAAATGTGCATGCACGAGCCGGCTTTCAAAGCAAACAATGACTATTTTTGCGCGCATATTTAAACGCGAGAACACAATGCCGCTGCGGTATCGTTTAATTTGGCTTTGTTATGGCGGAGACATCACAGGACCATTGTGAGCTAGGAATACACTAGGCGACATAAATCTAATCCTGACTTTCTCGTGTTTACACGCCTTCCTTTGAAAGCACCACCATTATATTCCAAGACCACGGACCCAGAAGACCTGTTGTCCCTACACACACACACACACACACACACACACACAAACACCCTTTTGACCGAAAAATGAACAGCATAATCCAATTTTATTTATATTCGAGATAAAGCAGACAATCGGCGACCAGTCAAAAAGTCAAAGTGCCTCCTAATTTGATTGCGTTATAGGTAGTGGGGGAGGGGAAAGCCTCGGCAAATGCGTTTTGAATGACGTGCACTATATCAAGCTAATTGCATTACACACGCCCCCCTACATACGATTCAAATTATCTAAATGCATACCGAGTCACTGAACGTCATCCCTAGTAGATGTGGCAATTCGTTTAAAATTCGATGCACTCTCGCTTAATACAGTCATTATGATGCGTGGGAGAGTTTGTGCGAGCAATTTGCAATTTGCAATACGCTCAGAATCGTCCGTAGCTATTATATCATAATATTATCGAAAATTTTACAAATAGTACAGTGTTAAATTTCAAAATATGTATTTCATGCTAGCATATGTATAGGTACTTATATGTACATGATATAATAACGTTCAAATTAGTAGGTGAACGACTAAGATTTAGCTGAGATATTATTAATATGATTTAAATGTTATTACTATCTACTTAGATAGTAATAACATTATACATCAATCAGAAAATATTATATACATATATTTATAAATAGATTGCTGAGCTTATTTTTTAGTGTATCTTAAACACTGATATTAATACATATACAGGAAACATTATAAATACTAACGATATATAATGTTCACTGGACTAGTAACTAATATAAAATAGACTGGTGCATAGTATACATATTAAAAACTTAAACTCAAAAACATTTAAAGAGAGATGCAATGTTTCAATATTTCAATTTAGATTACCTACAGATACGTAGACAAAATTCAGGAATAGATCACTAAAAATACTGTGCATAATTAGCTGTCAATCATCAATAGAGAGACCAATAAATTGATATGACTAAAATAAGCGACAATAGTAAACACATTCAGATGAATGGATGAATATACATATGTACATATTGTATGTCTTCGGGAATATATGTAACCTGAAATTGATTAAGGTGTGCCTAATTTTATACATAATATTTATCAACAAAAAAGGTATCTTTTTGAGGTGTAAAAATGCTATTTGAATTTCAACTTCTCACAGAGTTTTAAGCTTTCCCTTGAGAGCTGTGACCAGATGAGTCCCAATTCCCAAAAATTCAACATAATTTAACCTGAATGTTAACGCTACCTGTCCTTCTATATATATCTATGTAGATCAAAAGGAACATAAACAACTTTCACAATTTCCAAACATGCCTAAATTCAAAATACCAAAATAATTGCGTTCAACACAAAAGCGAAATCTCTTGTTCTCCGATCTGTGAAAACCGTTAAGCCGGAAAATTTAAATAATGAAACGTTTCGATCGACGATTTCAGTTGCTGTCATCAGCTCCTCAAGAATAGCAATATCCAGCAAATTAATTTCACCCCCCCAAGGCGAAAAGTTCGTAAAGCGTAACGCGAATGCACTCTGCATAAACACTTATCTACCTGCAACATCAAAACCGTTGCACAAACCGTGAACAATCACATTTTTAACAAATCAAGCTATTTATGTATACACATATAATACATAGCAAAATGGTGACAACTCTACAGGAACTTAATTTTCATAATTCACTCCAGTTAACTATCCTTCAATAATAATATAATCGACCGGCACGCGTCAAAACTGCTGCAGCTGATCGCGTTATGATCATTCACAGAACATTTTTTACGTATGATGACCCGTATTGTATGTATAAAATTAGACTAAGCACGACGAAAATTTTTATCGAAATCAGATTATGAGACAGAGATACACTGTCTACTTTATTCGAATAATTCATTTACATATTTAAGAATAAGTAATCTGGATACTGATTAAGGGGAGGAATGGCGAAAACGGCAATGGCCAATCATATTATGAAAAGAACGAAAATCCGTCTGGTGCAATCTCCGGTGATCCCCATTGCATGGAATGGAGTCGGGACATAGACCCTGAAATAAAGGGACATTCTAGATGAATTCGAAATGTGGTGTTGGAGACGGATGCTGCACATACCATGGACGCAAGACGCACGAACATTCCATCCTCAAAGAGCTGGCAGTTACAGTGAAACTCTCCACAACATGTAAGAAAAGTCTTCTTTCCTACTCTGGCCATATGGCCAGAAAGAATGTGGAGATTCTGGAGAGGCTAGTAGTCACCGGAACGCTGAAGGCAAGACGAACGAGAGGACAGTCTTCCAAGAGATGGTCTGACCAAATCAAAGAACCTTTAACTTGGCACAGAACCGGGAGTAGTGGAGAAGGATCGTCCATCAAATTCAAGATGACATAGATGACCACGACGTTAGCAATAAGCAAACTATAAATTTGACTTTCCAGTTGAATTTCCTCATTCAATTAACGGACATAGACTCACAAGGGTATCGGAAATTAGGGATTTGGGAGTCTTTTTAAACTCTGATCTATCCTTTAGTAAACATATTGACAATGTTGTAGCTCGAGCGTCGAAGGCCCTCGGGTTCGTCATCCGGTCCTCCAAATGCTTTACTTCTATAAAATCATACAAAATACTATATTGTGCATACGTAAGAAGTATTGTTGAGTTTGCATCCCAAGTTTGGAACCCAGATTACTCTGGTGCAAGAGACAGATTGGAGCGCATTCAGAAGAGATTCCTGAGGTACGTCAGTAGCCGTTTTGGATTAACCTATACTTCCTATGAAGATGCTTGTAGGTGTCAGCATCTACTTCCTCTTGTCAAAAGAAGGGAGATAGCTGACATCTCAACAATTTTGAACATCCTTAACGGCTCGATTGACTGTCCTCAATTATTGAGCAGACTATCATTGCGTGTACCAAATAGAATGACTAGATGTAATGAGCTCCTTTACATACCTAATACTTTTTCTAATTATGGAAGAAGCTCATTCATCTGGCGTGCAAGCTCCACCGTCAACACACTAATCTTAACAATTTCTATGTTTGACTTATTTAATATTAATGCTATACAAGCTAGAGTAATTATTGCAAATTTGTTTTTCGATGATTAATTTTAATGAAAGTTTATGATTATGATTATGAATTTTTATTTTGATGTATTTATTTTGTCTTTTTGTTTTTTGTTATATATTATATTTTTTATATTATTTCATAATTTTTATCATATTATTATTCTTATTATTCTGATATTTTTATTATACTGTTATTTCTATTTTTTTTCTTTTTTTGTTTTCTTTAACTATCTTACTCTATTATCATTTTTGTTTCTTATTTTAAATGTTTGAGCTTTTCTTTTTTTACCTATATGTGAAAATTATTAATGGTTTACTTAACATAATTATATTTTTTTTACTATCAATCTAATAAACTGTAAACTGTAAATTTTCCAAATAAATAAAATAAAATAAAATAAATAAGAAGAATCTGGATCCGGCATATCTAGAATATCTAGAATACCTCCGGCATATCAAGAAGTCAATCACGGGCTCTTGGCTTACAATCAATCAATATACATAAGCATTTTATACAATGCGAATTCATATGAACAGTGACATATGTAATAATAGCGCTACTCAGTTTGTCTGTGTGTGTGTGTGGATGTGTGCGATAACGCTCGCCGTACTATAATAGTCGTTTTAATTCGACATATATACGTCACAGATAAAACACTGCCAACAAAACGTACGAATATAATAACAGATCAAGGAAAAACTTCTATATATACTGTTTGCTACCAATGTTTCCTCACTTTCGATGCAGGGACGCCCACCACTAGTTTATATGTATGTATATGATGGCCAACCCTTTAACATACCTTTTTTTTTTTGGTAGTATTCACCATGGTAACTTTTTTACAAGACTATTCTATGTTTCATTTGATAGTCAAAAGGAAAATTGAGAGTTTGAAAATATGAATTTGCAGAAAACATACGTATTTAAAAAATTTCATGTTTTCACTAAGCTATGTAAAATATGAAGTATGCACAATGTATTTCAATATGTCGCCTTCGTCGTCCCTTCGAACTATTTTAATATCGAGTCATCCCGAAAGAATTTGAATATCGTCAAAGGAGAAAGAGTGAGAGACCGTGCAGACGCATGCACGATTGCCATCGTCTGCTCTGATGCAACTTGCAATTATGCAAATGTCGGTCATTGTTGTGGGTCTCATTGATTTCTTCCTCGCGTGTGTGCTCGCCCTTTAAAAAAATCTCTCTCTCTCCACTGTTCCATTCCTCTCGCACAACCTTTTCGTCCATTGTCGTTATGAGCGCTTTATTGTTATCTTGTGAATGCGGTGAGCGCGTTTAATTGCGCACCATTACCATACAAATCCGTATCGGCAACATCTGCTGGTCTGTTTCTGTGTCCTCCATTGTTGTTGTTGTTGTTGTTGTTGTGCGCCGCCTTAACAAATGCTCCGATAGCGTTTATCAGATTGTGTAGTTTTCTATATGCACATTGCCACTCCCTTACTGGTCTGGTCTCCGAATATAAATAATCGCCGATAATGCTCTGGAGGCTATGGTTGTGTTTGCTCAATTGATTCGATTGTCTCGGACAAAGCAAGAGCCGCGCTTGACCATAATTGTCCGTGTTTGCATCTCGAGGAACGTGACTCAGTGGAAAACGTGCCTGTGAATTTGTTTGCGAATTAACCAATTATAAATATCGCGACCCCAGGGCGCAAAGGTGATGAACTCCAAGAGCTGGGTAAATCAAGCCATTAATGCAGTTTTCATTTTGTGTATATCGACCATATTTCATCAGCGGCGTGGACTAGTGGTTAGCATATTATGATTTGGAGTTGAGTGGTCACGGTTTCGAGTCCAACTAGCGCCCTGCTGCTGGCCAGACCTTAGTTTGTGACTCCAGGTCGATTGTTTCTTATCAGAGTTTGTCAATTTTTCAAATTTTCATTGAAACGGTTCCTGTAAAATTGGCATCTCCTCCCTATCTCTATTGCTAATCTTAAGTTATTCAGCGTCTTGAGGTTCGCCATATACGGGACTGGGTCACTGCATCGAAAGAGACTTGAACGAATGTTGAAAGATCGAAAAGATGGGCGAAGTCAACGAATCCCCCAATAAAATTTTTATATTTGTGTTTTATATTATTTATATGTAAATACATAGGTAGGTAGTTTTTAATTATAATACACCCGATTCAATTTTCTTCGGGTAAATCACTATAAAACATATCGGTTACAGGTTAGAAATTGCTTACGTCACGCCATACAAAAAATTCATAACGGTAATCAGATTTAGCGCGGTTTTGAACCATCTTTTTTGAATACAATACAAATGCATATGAATATTAAAATAATTATATTTTAAAGGTATTCGAAAAAAGTACGACCACGATGCGGATCGAACACATAACCGACACATTTCTACATAACAATAAAAAAATACATAATACAATTAGATTTAGCACGATTTTGAACCATTTAACACGGTTTTGAAACATCTAGGGTCAAATTTGTAAATTTGCACCATTTTAAACAATTCAGCGAGATTCAAGATTGCTGAAAACTCGAGATTTGCGAGAAAATGGGTAAGGTTGCCAATTTGTTGGAAGCGTTTCAATGAAAATCAGACAAATTGGAAAACTATGAAAGGAAACGATCAACCTGGAATCACAAATCCGAGGTCTGGCCAACAGAAACCAGTGGGATTTGAACCCGTGACCACATTGATCATAGCATTATATGCTAACCACTAGTCTATTCTGCTGATTACATATTTACTAATTTAAAAATTATTATGAATTCATTTATGTAAGAGCAAGTACAGCTACAATAAAGTTTGTATTTAATTATTATATGAACATATAAATGTCATACTTTGCTATTATGTATACACACGCCTATTTAAATATTTACTATTTATATACGCCACAATCAAAATAATGTCCAGACTGTGAAAATAGTGGTGTAATTCCATACAATTAAATCATATAAAATTTGAACGAACGCCCTTTATATATACCAATAGCCGCTTGAAAGCTAAATCACGATTAAAAGCGCGCTTTGTGAAATAATTCACAAATCGTTCGATCTTTATCTTACCGCGTTGCTCGCACTTCAATATAATTACGGCTCGCACTAGAAACCGACTGTCGTTATAAATTTCAATGAGAACGACACTAAATTAACGTCTGTGGGTTTCGTCACACGCGGCCCACATTTGAACAATCGCATCTAAAGGCGAATAAAATCCGTCGTCGTTGATATTCGATATGCCGAACGAGAGACGGACCCACCGCGCGCTTGACATTATCTGGCACAGATTTGGTCCTATCTTTAAATTTATCACCGATCAAATCAACACTTAAAATGTAAACAAAAGGTGATCTGTCGAATGTCTACTATACTTTGACATTTTTATTGCGACACTTTCCTACTCGTCTGCCGGATTAGAGAGACGTGCCGTCGCATCGCATCTTCATAGATCGCATCGAATACAGATTGAGTAATAATGTCGCTGCCAACGGCTAACTATTACTCCAAGGAAGAAAAGAGACGCGTTTAATGATTCACTAAACTTATCGATTCTATAAAACAACTCTAAAAAAGTAGTTAGTCGGAATTATCTCTTTTTTCTGAGATACAAGTGCCTCACTTTCATTTGCCGAATCTTTTATACATACATATAAAATTCATTAACTTTATTTTACAACTAGTGTTGTGCTCGATGAAATATCATCGCATGGGTTAAATTAAATGCAATTACAAGAAATGTTTCGGTTCTGTGTTCGATCCGAATCGCGGTCGTATTTTTTTCAAATACCTTTCAAATATAATTAGTTTAATATTTATATTTAATTAAAAAAAATGATTCAAAGCCGCGCTAAATCTAATTACCGGTATGTATTTTTTTATATGACCTGACGTAAGCAATTTCTAACCTGTAACAGACCTATAATATAGTGATAGACCCAATGAAAATTTAATCGGGTGTTTTATAAGTACTAAAAGTATTAAAAGTATAAAAGTATAAGTATTAAAACTACCTACCTTTGTACTTACATATATATAAATAATATAAAATATGTATTTTTTGTCTGTATATCGTAATTTATTATATATATTTTTATTTTTCTCATCCCTCTGTATTTTTGCTACCATTGTGGCGCATTAGGGACTCCTGTAATGCCACAATGGTCCATTCATAGTTTTATTAGAATAATTAAAATACCCCAGCGTTGCTCGGTTCAGTAAAAGTTGGATAAACATGAAAAAAAATAGCTTTTTCATAGAAATTTTACAGTCTACATTCTAATCTAGAATACCATAAATCATTATCACCAAACTTATAAGTGTAATGATTTCATGGGACCAAATAAATGGTCCTAATTTTAAAACTGAGGATTATAATAGCCGAATAAATTAGATTAAATTACGCCATATTTATGTACTTAATAATTAATAAACAACAGATAAAAACGATAACAATACAAAATGAAGGAAGGAAAGGATACAACGGTACATAAAACCGTCGACACGAGATACGCAAACGCGTCGAATTTAATATTTGATGGGCGATGTTCTTTGTGTGGGTCGCATTTGTTAGTGGAAAGTGTTTGAGAAGGGCTGGGGGTTGATGCAATTCGAGCAATCGCCCGCTAACTGTTCCGCCGATGTAATTTTCTCAACGGCCGAATTAAGACGAGAATGTTAATTTCATTTTAGGACGTTAGTATCACCCCCTCGCCCCTACCCCGCCCAGCATCAGACAACTTCTTCGCGGTGGTAGAGATGATCTCGAAAGCATTTCATTGTGAAATGCCTCGGTAAGACGTAATAAAGAAGATGAGAAGACAAGGACATTGCCGGAATACCAAATGCGAACACACCCACCCACCCCTTCAACACTGCACGCGTTTACAAAGTTCACTCGAAATTGCCGCGCGTACTCCTTATAACACGCCTTAGCATTAAATTTGAAAATAAAATAAGAAGAAGAAATAAGATACACACAGTGTGATTTTTTTTTAGATATGTACATATATCTAGGCAACGGTAGAGGGTTATTTCTTTTTACGTGGCATTTGCATATCGGCTTCGGGTTCGAGTCTTCTCGAATTTACTTTGCTAATACTGAGAGCCTTTGTAGTGCATATCGTGAACTGCTGATAAGGAAGTTTTCGTGAGAAACGAGAACTCCAATGGCTCTGCAGAAATACGACCTACTCTCTATTTTAATTCTAGTCTTTCGTATTGCAACGGAATCGGAGATTTGTGCTGAACTTATTCATTCCACTTTTAGCATAGACACATAAATAGTTATACATAGGATCTACGTAAGTTTTATACTTTTTCATAAAATTTAATAATAATACCAAATCTCAAACGGAAAAACAAAAAACACTAAATATGTATTATAAACTTCTAGTAGAATTGCATGGCGTTGTTCAGGTGGGTGTAAGTTATGTATGTAAGTTATTAAACTTCTTATTTAAATTTACATTGAAGCCTTCAACCTTGAGCTCCGACCCTTTCAAAAACCGCCTAAAGGAAATACTGTAAATTTGTGAGTTCTAAATAAGAAACTGTAATCTTATACATATATGTAATATGTAGACTGACATACAAAGATTCATATATAATATTTATAAAATAAAAAAAAGGATACAAAAATATATGTAGGTTTTTGAAATAACCGTAGAAAAATAAGACAAAAAATATAAATCGGTTTTAGTATTTACAAATAGATATGTATGTTTAACTAAAGTTTCAATTAGTTGATATGATGTCAATACATATTCGCTTATTTACTTGCCGCACTGTGATGGATAGCGACTGACCAGGACTTTTTATTTTATTTCTCCAAATACTTATATACTGAATGCAGGGTCTTCATATTTTATGTATTCCTCATCAAAACCTCTATAATTCGATTTATGTTATTACGAAATAAAAACATTCATCAATACCAACAGAAATTATTATTTTCGTGGGAAGCCCTTTGCACATGTGGCTCACAGATGCTAGAGAGAGGGGGAATTCAGTACCCGCCGTACCCAACGGTCAATGTGAGAACGGAATCTGCCTTGGAATGACGGCTCTGCTTCAACGGTTATTTTTTTTCATTTCTTGCACTTATTTTATATTATTTGGCGTTTAATTCATTTCGAAAATTTTGCATTATTTTAACTTAAAACACGCATTTTTAACTGGACGCTTAGCGTCCATCACAGCGGCTAGCTGATCTTTTTACCACAATACGTAAACTGTTAAAATCCTCTAACCAAATAAAATAAAAATCAATTTGAACCATTAAAAAGGTCATTTATTTTTATTCGATCCTGAACATTTAGCAGTCTTTAAAAATGTTTCTTAAATTACTATATATAAATATAATAATTTATTTTCTTTTCAATATCAAATATGTACTTCAAATATGACAGTTTTGATAAATTTTAATAAATTTAAATGAATTTCAATTTCGTTTTAAATAATTAAAAGAAGGATCATAAAACTTTCACGCTACATATTTCACCGTACTATTAAATTAACCCTCGGAACACTTACACTGTGAAAGTTTTCACGGTCTAATATTAAAAAGAGACAAAATTTCCATTAAAATTTTGCATACATAGTAATATTTCACGGGCAGAGAGTGAGGCAAAGTGGAGGCAGTAAAAGCGATACACCTTCCAAACGATGCCGAATTTTTCCCAAAATAAAAAAAAAACACATTCACCTTCTCATAAGAAAGAAGAGGGGAGGGAGAGGGAGAAAGAGCGAAAGAGAGGGGTAGGTGAGTGGTTGGAAAAAGGCAGTAAATCAAAATTTCATCACGTCTTTCCTCGGGAAAACACGACGCTAAACTTCCCCGGTCCGATTTTATTTCGTTTTACGTGTGAAATCGCGGGGTTTGTCGGACTTTGACGTCGATATGACAGAAGCTACGCCCTCGTAGCACGTGACCATCAAACAACCATAAATTACACGAGTCGTAGCGGCGATTAAATACCGCGCGGAAAAGTGGAATTCCCTCGCGTGATACGGGGCGAAACTGCGGAAAAGCGGCCCATTTGCAATTCTACCTTATCGAACGCGAAAGTACACGATCGCATCCACGTAATTGCATCACTTTACAGACGCCGAATACACATATGTAATATACACATATACGTAAGTACAAAATAATCACGACTGACGCGACTGTGCAGTTGAAAGGACTATCAAAAGTTTGATGGAAAATCCTGCGGCGTACAATGTGACAAACCGGCTGAAACTTCCCGGGGATAATATTATATTATATTGTAGTACGCTGGCAATGTCGTTTCGTCTCCCTTATCGGCTTGTTAAATCGGTGCACGTATAGCCTGTCTGTTACAGGTACTAAATTAACTAGCTAGCACCCAACAGCCACCGCAAATCAATCCCATCAACACACATATAATACAAGGTAATGTTTCAAAACATCGATATCCTCAATAACGACATTGCAGTTTAATCGCTCGATTAATAACGGTAAAATTTCCAGAATTCTTCTTTAAAACTGCGACTTTTCTTCAACAAATTCCATATTATTTACATATGAAAATTTCAATAATGAAGCAAGAAAATACAGTTGAAGATGATACTCTATCAACTTCTTTTCAAATATATTTCTTTAGATTAAACCGTTGACAGATCCTTCCTTATGCTAAATTATACCATCTACATACATAAAATCTTCATAATAAGCCAGAAGCATAGCTCGATAATTGCGTTAATGCTAACTACTGAGAGGTTCCCGAGTTCGAGCCTTGGGTAGACCTTGACTCGACGTATTTCTGCAGTGCCGCTGGCTTACTTGAATATTTGTGACTCCATGTCGATCGTTTCCTATCAGAGTTTGCCAATATATCATTGTTAAAGTGGTTTCTCATCAAATTGGCCAAACAATCCTACCTACTATTTGTCACCACCATTTTAATATGATTTGAAATTTATAATCTACAAATGTATATATGTGCAAGTTTAATATACTATACATAGGTGCCACTTGGAGGGCAACTCGTAATAGCATCGACTAATAAAAAATAATTATTTCGGAGTATTTCTGCTGTGTCTATATTTGTCAATCCAAGTCGATTGTTTCCTATCAGAGTTTGCCAATTTATCATTTGAAACGGTTGCTCATCAAATTGACGAAAATCATTGTACGTACTATTTGTCAATATGATTTCAAATTTACTAGTTAAATACCATAGGTATCTCTCGAGGGTAGCGTCATGTTAAAATATAAATAAAAATATATTTCCATAACATCTCAGGGATGAAACTTATACTTACGAAAAATCTACGTATAAACAAGATAAGAAACAGATTGGGTTTTTGGGATTATTCTCAAAGAAGAAGAGAAGAAACTTTTCAAAGAAGAAGAGAAGAAGAAGAAAAAGGGATGAAGAAACAAAAATATTTCCAATCCAATTCATTCTACCGTACTTTAATTTTAAAGTATTATCTTTCAGCACGGTCTCCTTTTAGGACAACAATATGTGTCCAAAAAAATTAGCTTTTGTCAAACGATTACATCTTGATTTGATGAAAACTTCTTTGAAATGTTACACGGAACAAATTCCAGGAGAAAATTGTTATATTTGTAACTAAATAATGCAATTTTTCTATACTAGTACATTTGTAAATAGTTTCAGATGACTATCAAACATTTACATAGTTGCATCGGGCTGAAATCTCCTTTGAATTATGTACGAATTTCGACGTCATCTAATGAAAATTTTATAAAATTTTCAAACCACCCAAATACACACATACAAATAAAATAGATATACATTTTCTGGCTGACGAAATAATTGATGCAATCGAAAATATCTCAACGGATAACATCAAAACCGAACCCAGCTGCCAGTCAAAGCCGGGAAAAGGTTCTCGCGTGGATATTTTCAAACCGGCACTTTCAGGAAATAATAAAACTAATAATATATTACAAAATTCTATATTTATAAACCGGCAGTATTTAAATAAAAATCATAAGCGCATAATTGGAAGGAACGAACACGTATCCATATTCGTACGTGAGCTTTTAAATACATTATTGCTTACCTAGCGGGCGAGCTTATACACATAATACTAACTATATAATAATAAAAGAATGTCGAAATCACGTATTCACCAGACATCAACAACCCCGTAGGAAATTAATATGACAGCATCCGAGATGTTTATTGATACACTCACAACCCAAGAACGTACATACATATAGGGGAAACATCGACGTACATACCCACAGTATATGAGTGTGTATAAACCCACCCACAGAGAGAGCACGTGACGTCAATAAAAACGATCAAACTATAATATTGATCCTTGGTAGCTGACAAGACTGTGCGAAGGAATGATGCAGGGAGAGCAAAAGGCTCACGTGAAGAATATAAGTATCTATACAATTTTGATTTCGAAACTATGTACATACACACACGTGTTAACAGTTGTGTTCATTGTATATTAATTCACTTCAAATCAATACATCCTACAGCCCGTTATATAATATAATAAGAACCAACACTTAATATAAGCGTGATAAACAGTCTAGTTTGACGTCATAAATATTATGGTGGCTGAGAAAAATATTGATGGGATCATACAGGGTTGGAATAAATAAACTTGACGGCAAATATAACGCCTCTCGAATACCAATAGGAACGTGAGGATATACGTTTACTATTTATATTGCCGTGTGTTCGCAAAAAAAAAAACCTATATAAATAATAAATAAAAATAAAAATATGACGTACGACCGACCGGCCTAGAGATGATAAATAACCGTGTAACTTCCACGAATGAATATAAATCGGCCGATCTGAAATCGGGCTGAAGGGAAAAAAATCTTTCTTTTTCTACCGGACGAAAGGATGAAACGGCATTTGATGTGTAAAATCGTCTCCTAGCTTTGATCGCATGACGTAAAAAAAAAGAAAAAGAAAACGAGGAAAATAGCCCGAATGAAAGATGGAAAGTATTTTTTTACTGCACAAATCGTTAATCAAAAAAAAGTTAAATATTCACATATTGTGTCAATGTCAACGTGGTAATTTTGAAGAAAAAAATCTTTTGTGGCTTTTCGATAAGTAAAAGTATCATGATGAAAGACTCATAAAGTCATAGCCTAATATTTACTTTATCTACATATATACATATTAATATACGAAACACCAAGATATGAAGTTTAGCAAAAAAAATCTGTTTTGAGATTTTGACTTATTTCATATTTTCATGATTTAAACAAAAAGTGTGTGCTTAGATGTGTGTTTGTTTATTTTATAGAAAATTTAAGCACTCTAAATCCTATCACACAGAAACGTTGTAAATATTTCTTTAATGAACACATACACAATCTTAAATGAATAAGACCAACCCCAACTTAACCCAACCTAACCTGACCCTTAAATAAACAACTTAAAAAAAGCTAAGATCTGAGATGGGCGACGCGCTATCATCCAACTGTCAAAATTATAATTTATTTGGTTTTACTAATAATTTATATGATTTATCTGATCACTTATTTAATTAATTACTGATCGAAAAATTGCTATTTACTGATCGAAAAATGATAATTACTGATCATTTATATTATTTAACTGATCACTTATTTAATAAATTACTGATCATTAATCTTAATTTTTACCTGATCATTTTAGTTATTTATTAGTTAACCCACCAAATAGTTAGTTGCCTTTTAAAAGTTTGATTAAAAAATAATACTACATACAATAAGCAAAAAAGGCACAAGAATAGTTGGAACACACCAACCAAAATAATTACCAAAAAAATATACATATAATTCATAGACAATAGACATGCACGGTAGTGACGTAACGTACATACATATCTTACAAGAGCGCCGTTTTACACGGTATAATTTTAAACAGCGTCGAACGCGTTAATCAATTCGCTCATGCGCGCCCCTGTGTTATATCAATTTAAAAATGCTAATTTCCAATTTTATTTGACAGTCAGTGCCCGCCCCCGATAATCCGGAATATGTTGGTCCGGCTCTTACGGACAATTATAGCGAACCGTGTTATTAAATGTAAATATTCCCCCACCGGCCGACAACGGATAGACAATAATTACTCCCGAGCGGTCGTCGTCGATCGCTTTTTGTAACGTTTTTGTAGAAATATCGATTACAACTTCGTGTACGTATACGTATACGTATGTATGTATACACCTATATGCGGATTCGGTTACAAAACACGACAAATCTTCGCTAGGAAAAAAAAGCTCTTTAAATATGGGTGAGCTTGCGTGACTCACTTGAACTATTTATAGCGAGCGAGCTTCCACTCCACCTGTACCATTCCTTTTTTATACAATTATTTATTTATTTATATATTCAAAACGCTAGACTTCAGTCAAATTCTTTCAAATTGATGGCAATAATTTTACCTGAAATATAAATACAAAATTATGGGAGTTTAATGGATGGAAAATTGATTGAAATTACCTACTATATAGAATTTGAGCAAAGGAAATTTTCAATTATGAAATTACAAAAAAAAAGCTTTTACTTTCGGTTGCTTGAGAGTCTTAGAGCTTAAATCTCAAATTCATATATGTACATATGTATATTGGCCACTGATATTGAAATTTTTCAAGTCACAACCCACACCAAATTTTCAAAAAGGTTTATTTTAGGCATTTTTATATTTGTACAAAGTTTATTTTAGGTTTACTTCACTAATCTTCACACATTCATCCCATCGCATTAAAACTTTGCCATTTTGCTTGGTTTGGTCGCCAATGGAGATTTCTTCCGCTTATTCGATAGTGAAATATAATCGATGACGGCTAACTGTATGCCACTAGTCAGAAGTCTTATACAATATTTGATTTTAGTTTGTCAGATTTTAATTGTTTAAACGCCTATAACTATTACTTTTTCACACTATTTCTATAAAATCTGCATTATAGGCTCGCATTGACTATCATATGTATTTTTTCTTCACTAATACATAGGTTATTTAATAAACACTTGCCTTACTGTGCCAAAAATAATCCGCTAGCAAATATGTTTGACTTGTAGTAAACGTATTATTCTATGTACATACATATATAAAATAATAAGTTTAATACGCACATTTTATTCCCATTCCACTGAAAGTGAGGTGGAACTTATTGTTGAAAAAAATATTGGGTATGAATGAATTCAATGTGAATGAACAAAATTAGAAGTATTGAATACAACACCTGCAGATAAATCATTAAAAATCGATAAACTTTTCGATGAATCGCATTGAAACGATTTTCCGGCTACGCCTCTGGTATTATGCGAGTATCGAGAAGGTATGACATTATGATAGTCACACCGGAGAAGGGACTAAGAACGGGTCTTCAATATGCATAATGCATTCATCGGAGTCTTCGAGACGATAGAGGAGTGGCCGAAGACAATCGGGGTATCAAAACCGTCGTCAGATCGTAATTATAAACTATGAAGGAGCAGAGGAGGAGACAGAGACGTACAAAAGGAAAGGTCTCGTCGGGTACGTGACGGAAATGCAAAACGAACGGCGTAGGACGAGATGGAAGCAGGTGGGTGATCCAGCACACAACACAACGACAAATCCTTCAAAACCAAAAAAAAAGAAGACAAGTCTTAAAGCACCATGTGAAGTAACGATCATACCCGTCGATGATGACTGACACGCCAAGTACGCGTGGGAATAAGAAGTACCAGAGGAGGCAGAACTTTTAATCTTCCTTTGCTTTCTTTTGAAGATAATTTAATACGGATATCGCAGACGGGTGGCGAGACTTCAAGACCGAATTTTCAGTATCCTTGTGTCGAGACGTTTCTTATTTTTCGTCAAGCTTGCAAGCTGTCAGGGGGATCGTTCCTTCCTCGTCAGGTGTAAGTGAGTGTGTCACGGCTTGGAGCATATTCCGAGAGTCGAGCTCTCGAGAGATCGTCGTCTGTGGGAGCTGTGCCAGATCTAAAGCTATTATTGCAATTCACTCCAACAACTCCTCGAACAACGGGAAAACAAATAAGAAGGTGAGGCCAGAACTCGACGCGAACCCACGGTTAAATATCGTTTCAAATCATCGAACGTCGTGCAAGAAGAGCATTGTAAATCTCCAGATACACATTTGCCACTCTAACATATTTAGATAAACACAGATTCGTCTCAGTTATACAAACAAAACTGACGAGACGCTCTGAAGAATGCATACACGCATCGGAATCCAGCATGGTAAGATGGAAACGCACAAAGCAATGAATTAAAGTAGCTTTCATACAAAACGTAAAATTCATATGTTATTAATTTCAATAAATTAATAAGATACATTTCAACGTTGTGTACTATAAATTGTAAACCTCATTAGGAAAGTAATCTGTCTACAACTGTGTCTTATATACATACATTGAAATTGATATAAAGAAATCAAGAATGAATAAAATGAGTCCATTTAACTTTCGATAGTATTTTTAAAAGTTTTTATTATACCTTTATCTCAACAAGTAAGTCAGATAGCATTTGAAAAAAGTCAATTAATGTGGTTTGAAAGTCAACCAAATTGTACTAGGATTGGTCTTACATAAAGAGATTGATTAAATCGAATTAATTCTTTACCATATATTATAATTTGAATTAAAGAAGCTTACATATATCACTATCCTAAGTTATAAACCTCGTAAATTTAAAACGTTTTCTTCTTAGAGGAGAATAAAAAGTCTTTTATCAACTTTCATCTTCAATTACCTATACGTACTTTAATCATACTTTTACTACTTTATTTTACATAGATGGTTTTAAATTTTTTAGCCGTTTAAAACAGTTTTCAAAGTTAGGGTAGCGTCATTTTAAACCAAAAAAATATGTAAAATTTATTCTTTTACAAAAAAATGAACAATGAATTTGTCTTAAGAACAATGAGAGCACATCTCTACAATACATTTTATATTTACATATGTACGTAGTTTGTTCTGGAAAGAATATATTGTACAAGAATTACGTTAGAATTTTAAGTTCAAATAAAATTCGATTTATGTGATATGAATATATTGGTAAATATCGTACACACCTTATCAATTGCTGGTATAGATACTAAAAGCACATTGAAAGCAATCGAAAAAACTGTTTAAGAAATAGAAATTCAAACCTATTCTGGAGGAGCATACTACGTATAACCAAAATCCAAACATATAACCTATCTACATACATACACACTAACCGAATCCGTAAGAGATAACTCTCACGCACATGAAAAAACAACGACTCGTCATAAAAATTAACGGTCAATTACTAAAAAATATATGAACCGAAAAAAAAACCTATAAAAAGATACATCCGACTTATTAGAACAGCATGCCGCAATATACACATACACACACAATAACGAGCATAAATTCCTAATCCTCTTCATTAGCGAGACGCGACGCCACTGGCGAACAAATCCCATTGAAAATTTCAATGCGCAATTAAACACGAATTAGTCCACTTTTCAGCCGCCGATACTTTTCTGGGGTTACGATGACGACATTTCCTTTGTTTCACTCATCCGTTGACAGGTTTATACGCTTAATTTACGACCCTTAAATACCCGGAGAGTGCTAAGAAAAATAAGCTGGCTATGCGACGCCACTTTCGGTCGCCTTATCGAAGCGTTTCCGGCTGTAAAGCTCCTCGTTTATTATGCTTTGAATTAATTATAATTATTCCATAAACGCTATCAAAATATACTTAACGCGTATCTTAATACGCATAAATTATATTGAATTTATTACGCCATAAAAATCAAAACCCCGCAGCCGTCCGTCCCGTGACAAAAATTCGTTCGTATATTCGTTTATTTATATTTACCATGCCGTCAGCCCATTCGGTAGAAAGTTCAACTCTTATTTTTGAAAATTACAGCTTTTACGGTTTAAACTTTTATTTCATTTATTTATTGAACTCATTATATATGTATAATATACTGTACGTTCAATATATGAAAAAATATATAAATGTGAAGCCCTCTGAAGCTCAAACATCAATTTCCCTTTGAACTATGTTATAATCTCTGTTGAGCTTATGACATTATTTTTCTTTTCTTTCTTTTTTTTTTCTTCTCATAATTTAATTGCATAAACTACAAATCACTGATTTCGTTTCATGGGTGTTTTCAGTATAGAAAAAGTTTTTTTTTTTAATTTTTCGTATGTTAGAGGTTCATAAAAAGCTTTTTGACAAATAGGAATGGATATTTTTAGTTCACCTGCTGCAAAGACTACCGAAAGGATACTAATTAAATCATCGTTTCGGTAAACTATACTAATTAAATAAATGAACACACAATTTTTATATACATATGTACATACTTCAACATAAATAATTCTGATTTTGATTCATGAATGATTAATGACTTTTTTATGAATCGAAAGATTTTGCAGAGATACAACAATCCTATACATACAAATATACATATGACGATGACTAAAAATGTCCTTTGATGATGAGCTTAAATTTACAACTACGATTTCGTCAACCTGTCAACAACAATGTCTTATAAGATGGGTCAGATTTCTACAAACTCGTAATGAAACATATAAATAATATTTAAAAATTGCATCCAGAGCTTTTAAAGCAAACTGATGTTTAGAGATAGATTGCTATAAGAATATGTTAAATTCTAATAGCAAACTGATTATACAAACACAAATGTACAAATTGATTGTAATACAAGAGAAATACGACTGAAGATTTTTCTCTATCGTCATCTAGCTTTACAATTCATAGCACCTGAAAATACTTTCAATCCTTTCAACGATTACAAAGTTATACTTTTGATTTTAAAACTCCTGTCATAATTTGACTATAAATTAACATATATTTGTAGCAGTACATTTGTACTGACTTACAATAATTTGTTAAGTCAGTACAATCATTCCCGAGTCCATATTTTTAAACCGTTCAAAATATACCAAAAAACGTTAAAAACTGTCAAGGGACAAGAATGTGTGTATTATCTGACGTTAAAACTACACGCGTTGTGAAAGACGAGTCGCGCTGGCGTCGGAATCTCGCCCCAGGGCGGCCGGTAATTAAAAGAGTTGCACTTCGCAATGGCCCAAAAGCCGCCCCGTTTATGCAAATATTATGTTTTATGGATGTCGAGCGTGAAATCCATAATTAAAACGTTACAGTCGCGCCCGGTGGCGAACAGACCGACCCGACAATGTACGCCACTGCCTCGGGCCGAAAAGACGCCATTTATAAACGAAGCTACCATACTTACTGGAAACGATTTTCAAAATAAAAAATAAAAAAATAACGTCGATATGTGCAATTAAATTTTTTTTCACCGTTAAAAGTGTTCAACCTTCGTGCGAATGAACTTTTAAATATTACATATAATATATGTACATACGGTGTTGATAAACACACTACATATCTGTGGGTTTGTGCGTCCCGTCTTCTCGGTCGGGTTTTAGTGTTGTTATTTATTTATTTCATTGTAGAGAAAACACATTCTCGCTAATCTCATATTCCCCTCTCGCCGCAACGTCAGTGCCGGCTCGTGATTTATTAACGCACAAATAAAACGCCGCGAAGTACATAAGTTTCTACGAACGTCATTACCGTTTTTATCGCCTCGGCGGGGTGCACAGAGGAATGTTTGGATAATTTGTCATCGCGGTCGCTTGATTTATCTTTTATTGCCTAGCTGCAACTAACTAAGTTCTGAGTACTTTTTAAACCCTTTCATATAAATACCTCTTAAGTGCATTTTCCTAGCGCTCACTCACTCTCTCACTCACCCTGAGGGCTTAAAGGACTGTGCGAGTGTGCGCCCTTAAAGTAATTTATGTTCACGAAGGGGGTTTATTTTTTTGGATTCTTCATCAGTTCGTTTGCTTATTAAAACTTATTTTTCCAAGAAAAAAAACCAGTTGTTTTTTGTATTATATTATTATTTTTGGATTCATGATTTTTCCCTTCAAAATGAATGTTACAAGTTCATCAATAAACAAACTAATCTATCTAAATTATTATTGAAATATAAAAAATGATATACAGGACAAGCACTCGATACAATTTTTTCCTTTTATTAAATAAATGTCAAACTTTAATGACGATCATTCGACAAAGAACAGACTTCTTTGAATAATAATTGACAGGTGCTAAATCATGAAAAAAAAAATATTTTATATGATTGGGCATCACATAAAAGCCACAAATTTTCAATAAAAAAATATTTACATATAATTCAATAAGAAAAAAGCGCTTATAAAAATACTTTCTAAATAAATATTTTTACCGTCGCTAATTTCAAAATTATTGAGAGAATAATGTGACTAAAATAATATACTAAAAAAATATGAGCGTTTGATATTGATGTTTTGTGTACATGAAATGTACACAAATATATCCTCTCTCGTGTGACAACAATTCTTATGCTAATCGCAGAAAGGAACTAGAATTACAATTTCTAATCATATAAACCATTGTTTTTAAAAAACTGTTTTTTAACTTAATACTAAAAATATAGGCGTTTAAAAAATTAAAATCCGACAAAACGAGTAGTGGAGTGCTGAAAGTCAAACATGCATGAGAGCTGTCAAAATCAAAAATAACAAAATAATTGACATGATGACTTATAGTCAGTATGCAGTAATTGAGTAATGCATCAAATATATACATACTAAACATATGTACATATATTCAATTTTATACGTTGTAAATTATCATAATAAACAAAACTATTAACAAACATAAAAAACAATGGTGATAACAATCAGATAAACGAATATTTATACAATTAAACATCAACTACGTTAATATAAATATTTCCATCGGTGCATCATCGTAGAGTATCGAAAACGTAGAGCGAATCGACTTTTTTAGATTTAAAATAAACTTCAAATGAAAAATACGACTAAAATATAAATCCAATCCGAACTTAAGCACCTATGACTAATTGTAAATTGTAGCTGTAGTACTACAAAGGGACAGATAGCAATGCACTGTATACAAACACACACATACCATAAGGTTGAAATATTACCCGCAATACGCCATAAAGTGAAACTTTATTACGGGAATGCGATCATTTTCCCACACTCGCTCACAACTCCGTACAAAATTGTAAAATTAACCCGTTAAGCACGCCCGGACACTTTCTCAGGATTTATTTTATTGCGAGCTCGTATTGATTTACAAGCGTGCGCGCCGAGGAACGCCGCGCGAATAATTTAAAAGCGGGACGCGTATTTAATTAACAGCGCGCGATTAATTGCCGCCGGCGGCCAGAGTGTTAAAGCCGAAGAAGATTCGCAAGGAGCCGCTAAGAAACTCGCTAAATATTATAATACATATATAATATAAGTAACCCCCCTCAAAATCCCGCGCGCGAAACGGCAAACACATACATATGTATACTATGTACATATTATGTATTTGTAGAATACATACATATGTATATGGGAATTCGAGACGACACTAAATAAACCCCAGCCTCCGTTGAGTCCGGTCGTTAACGAGATGTGGGAGAAAATCAAAGAAAGTTTTAACGATCGTACAAACACGCCACGTCGTAAACGTGTTAAATTAGAGGGCTCTTTCTGCAGGAAAACGATATTTAAATTGCGAACGGGATCAGAATGATTCACTTTATACGTAAATGTGAATGATTGAAATTACCTGAATACTCTTTGTATCATTAGAAAATCAGCTTACCTGAAACGAAAAAAATAAACAAAATTAATATTGCATTTTTTAAATTTTCATATACAACATGAAAACATATTTAAGAAAAAAACATCAATTCTAACCAAATATACCTATATATGTTACAGTCGAAGTGTATTTTCAATTGTAATTATATTCCAATAGGCGTTTTAGGGTCATTCATACTCGAATACAATTCAACTAGTAAATTTTATCTCCACAAGCGCAAATACACTTTCAACAATGTGCACCAGTTGTAATATATAACAGTTGAGTTTTGACAGCTCTAATATTTTTACGAATGCTTTTCAATTCAATAATGCGTTGATATTTGCTAGATATTAAGAATAAAGGTAATGAGTACCGTATTACAATAACTCTAAGAATGTGTTCAAAACAAAAATGTGACTAAATTTAATAGTCGAGTGACGTTTGCACGAAAACCTATCCTCTCCATCTAACATAGTTGAACTGTATTTACAGTTGTAATATATTTTGACCAGTTGGAATATAGTTATCACTATGATGAACTACATTCGAACACAACTTACATACATACGAGTGCTAGACGGAGTAAAATCCAACTAGTCAAAATATATTACGACTGAAAATACACTTCAACTATAACGGCAGTTGGTACCAGGTTAGATGGAATATATTCCAACTAATCAAAATAAATTACAACTGGAAATTATAATTTATTTACTGGCATCGACTAAAAATATTTTATTCGGAGTATTTCAGTAGTGATGCTGGTCTGACTTGGACTTTTGTGACTCCAAATCAATCGTTTTCTATCAGAGATGGCCGATTTATCTGATTTTCATGAAACGGTTCCTCATCAAATTGGCAAAGCCATCACGCCTGCCTAATTTCACATTTATTATCTATAATTTATTATATCTACAAGTTTAATACCATAGGTGTCGCTTAAGGGCAACCCGTCATTGAAATATAAGCAAAATATATACTAAATTTAATGTTGGAAGTAAAGAGTTTTCTCCCCATTTAATAATGGTTTTACGGAGCAATCGGAGTGCTTCCACCATCTGGAAGAAGGTTCAATCGACCCAGATTGGAACCCCCCCAGTCGCGAAGATGGTTTTGTCGATGAATAGAATCATGTTTAATAATAAATCGTCAAACAAGTCTATGGTGATGGTGGTCTATTTGTCAACACTATGATTTCGAATTTATATATGTATGTACATATGTGCAAGTTTAATACTATAGGTGTCACTTGTGAGGTAAGCCGTAATGGCATCATGGAAAAATATAAATATATCTAAATAGGAAGTATGGCATATGTACATACATAGCGGAGAGAGCGAAGTTTAAAAAACATACGAAAGAAGTGTTCGAATTGTACCCTAGAGAATGTACATAAAACGGTGCAATACAACCATCCAAAATTGGTATGTGTTCATAACGTGAAATGAAATATATAATATATTTTGGTTTTTAATCATTTTTAAGAACGGCAACAAAATTTAAGCGACTCAATTCATACATATTACATATAGATATATAGTACACAAGTGCGGTAGTCATTATACGAAGAGGCTTTCATATACGCGCGCGTTATTAGAGTCGAGCCCAAAGCCGCATTCCCTCACACACGTTCGAAGATGGAGTCACTTCCACTTCCGGGTGGGAAATCTACCTCGTCTTCCCTTTCCGCGAATGGAAAGTAACGGTTAGCCAAGTGAAAGGAAAGCCGCGAGAGAAATGCTGTTTGACTTTTGACGTTTATTGAATGAGGGCGCACGCCACCAACAATAACACACATAGTAAAGATCTATCTAGACCAGGTACCTACTATATGTTCATAACATGCGTGTATGAATGTGCATGTGTGTGTGAGAGAGAGAGAGAGTGAACGTACGTGCGAACGGAGAGAAAGAGGAAAAATAAAGGTGGAAAAGCGAATAATAATTCGGAAAAAGGTTGCGGAAAACGTGGGCCCGCTGCACGAGGAATTTGCTTGAACGTCGAAGAAATATAGTGTCGGGATATTGAGCAAATCAGCTTTTGCGGTGGAAGTCGTCGTAAGTATATTACGCACACACCCCGATAAAACGAAAATAAAATACACGAGCGAGAGCGAAAAATGATTTCTGCAGAAATTGCCAGTGTACCTCTACTCCGATAAACATGGAAAAACGAGCAAAGATTCATATGTACATACATATGTATGTACGTGCATATTGAAACGGTCGTTAACATTTCGTCAAATTTAAATCTAATATATAATTTCGAAAGAGACTTTCTAAGTATGTAAGAAAATATGTAATGTTGGTTGGGAACTTCGTAAACAAAAAACAAAGTTTCAATGAGCAGCATAGCTCGGTCGTTAAGCTTCTGCCTAACACCGAGAGGCGTCGGGTTCGATCCCATGAGCTCACCTCGATTTAAAAGAATTTTTCTGAGTATATCTGTAGTGCTGCTGGTCAGTGCTGGATATTTGTGATTCCAGGTCAATCGTTTCCTATCATAGTTTGCCAATTTCACTAATTTCATTATTGAAACGGTTCCCGATTTAAATTGGCTAAAAACCTTCCCACCTACTATGTCACCACTATTTGAGTATGATTAATGTACAGTAAAATTTATGTATGTACAATTCATAGATGTCTCGTTAATTTTCAGTGTCTCGGAATTCACCGACTTGTGTCATAAAAAATGCTGCATTGTTTGTAATTGGCCAGGAAGGCGCATTGGCGTTTACCTGTAAGGCCTTCCTGATAGAAAATGTAATAAAATAAAATAAATAAATTGGTTGAAATATAATATGTTTTTCGATTCAAATAAATTTAATAAAAAAACTTTTGTTAAATTTTTTTTATTACTTAAAATCACTATCGGTATTATACACAATAAATATCAAGAAGATTAAAATAATTTAATAGTTGTTTAAGTAATCCAGTACCTATTTTTTTAATGTTCTATCCCACAATAATATCCCAGAATGGCTTATGTCCATTTTTGAATTTGTATCGAATTTTAAGTTTGTACATAGATGCTGGAATAATTCAGGTTTTTCGTTTCCAGGTAGTTCACATAATAATGTGGTATACATAAATTACCGAATGGCTTTAATAAATATAAGAATCAAGTTTGATAAATCATGACGATTATATATAACCCGAGTTTTTGACTAGATTGAAAAAGAAAAAAGTATGCACTCTAAATTAATTATTTTTTGTATGTATGTATTATATCTTTCCAATCATGTAACAGGAAATATCTAAAATATATATATTTTGCAACTTTCCATAACATTAGGAAAAAATGTGAGTAGGAACCGCTTGAATCAATTCCCAAGTACACGATTGAAATGAATCAGAAAGAAAAATACAACCTCAAATTCACATTAAGAATATGAACCGATCAACATTAGCACTCACTACGCAAATAAGTTACACGTATGCAAAAAAGTTCACCTCTAACAAAGTCATAAATCACCGAGAAAATATTTATATTTAGAGCACGCGTTCAAATTTGGTAATATCGTGTCAAAACATACGCACACTTTAAGGGCTATAATAATTTATAAGGAAGTCATTATTTCTCAATAACAATAAAATGTATTATAGTTTCGCGCACGGCGCGACCCATTCGCATAATTCGCGCCCTAATTTATAGAGCACGGGAAAAAAATTACACGTTCACGTGTTACAGTTTTGCCCACCGAAAATCCCACCCCCTCGTACACACTCGTATACGTGCAGTGATGAATGGCCAGTATACATGTGGTGCATTGCTGAATGTGTAAGTGGGATTACGCGCGGTGGAAATTCCGGAAAACTTAATAGGTTACATTCGATTACGGGTGAAAGCGATATGGTTTAATAATCAATTCTATACATGAAATATTACATAATTAATTCATGACCTTGAAGTGATACTTCTTTGGATGTTAAGAAATGAAAGACTTAACAATAGTTGAGCAGGTGATATTGAAAGTAATGAACATGATTAAAAATACATAGATATTGTATCGAAGAAATGATAAATTTGGTCGATTGGTCGATTTTATATCGAAATAACTCAAATTTGGTCGATTTTAATCGAAATAACTCAAAAGTCACTGAAAACACATACATTATTCAGAAACCACCTCAACCTTATTAAAAATTTGTATCGAAATTATTCAAAGCTCACTAAAAATGGATATTTACATTATTCAAAAATGATCTTGACGTATTCTAAAAATTTTATAAATTTAAATAATCAAAATTCATTCGGCCAAATATCCGTCGGTCCAATGTCCGTTCAGCCAAGTGTCCGTCGGCAAAGTGTCCATTCGGTCAATACTCCATCAACCGAAAAAAATAACTGTAGTAGCCAGCTGTCATCACGTCGATCTGACAGGCGATTCTGTTGAAATTTCAATGATTTCGTCAATGATTAAATTCCTATAGCCTCAAGCTTGATACGATTCTAACCATAACGAGAGCCATGTAACTCCCATATCTCGGTAAAATATCAAAGCGATCGAAAAAGTAGAAATTAACTCAAAAAATTTGCACTGCGAACACACAGCAAATGAAACTAATAAAAAGCTCATAATCACGCAACAAATTTGTTCTAGTATTATTCTCGCTTTTTAGTTTCCCATAACAAAAGTAATCCATATATGTACATACATACATATACAAATTGGATAACAATGAAACATATCCCACCGTTATTAATCAAAATTTATCATACGCCACAAAATTACGCAACTTTTTATACAAGCAAACATATCAACCATATAATATTACACACACGTATCAACCAATATAATACCCACTGTGTATTTTCACGATTTTCCTTTCAGAACTGAAAATACAAAATCGGCGTTATGAAACAACGGCATAAAGCCATAGCATACAATATGCAACATTTGAATTACACACCAGTCTGAATCCGCTGCAGTAATTCAAATTAGTTTTCACACTTATCGCACAAAACACACCGAAAGCGTTTCCCATATGTTAAAATTACACATGCATAAAATATTGCATCATTATCACCGACCCCAACAGATTACACAATTTGACGACGCCTGTCAAGATGCGACACGGTCGATAACGCTAATTTTGACACATTATCACATATGGCACACGTGCCTTCAAATTAACGCACAAATTCATTAAAATTCCAGCATCAAAAAAAAAATAATAAAACAAAAAAATTCAACATGGCGAAAGAGCAAACAAACGCAAGAGGGTGCGATAAAATATTTTATGACCCTTTAATTGCCGCCGGTTGCACGGAAACACGGAAAGGTGCACATCCTGCTTTAGAGAGAGACGCGCAATAATACATTTCGACGGGGAGTTTGCGTCCGCGCGCGCGCGCGCGCTCTCGCACTCAAAAGGTTAATTGAACGCGCTCACGGTCTAAAACGAATCGTTGTGGAACAACGCGAGGCGTTAAATTCTTAACGAGATATCAAATACAGATAAATATTGCGCATACATTATATTTTTCTGACCCTTTCGCTGTCGAGTATCAGAATTATGAACCGCGTTTGCATTAAACATCGGACTAGGCCAGTTTTTAATAAATATATAAAAAAGCGCGTTTAAATTTTTATGATCGATCGATCGGAGGCAATTAAACAATCGGTAAAGCTACTCATTATCTGAAACTTTGTGTATTTTTTTTGAGTACCATTTATCGTCCCGGCAAAATAGCCCTATTTCCAGACAAATTAGGTATTTATCACGACATTATATGTGAATGCCCATCTCTAAAACATTTCTCCCTGCAAATAAAAATAGTGCCCCTCTCTAACATAGCTCGCACGACAGAATCCGCGTTCGCCTATTGTAGAGATGTTAATTTGACATTTGTCGTTTAATTTATTTTACAGCTGTACCAAAAATATTATCCCATTTTTTTTTTAATGAATAGAGCCATTGCTGGTTTTATTCCCAAGGCGACACATATGGCCAAATTTGTACATAATATGTAGGTACTTTATATAAATTTATAATATTATCACTGTAAATTTGAAATCATATTAAAATAATGGTGACAAATGAGAATAGGCTGCCAATTTGTTCGGGACCGTTTCAACAATTAAATCAGATAGATTGGCAAACTCTGATAGGAAACGATATACCTGGAGTCACATAGATACATATATCCAAGGTTTGGTCAGGATTGAACCCACGATCCCTTAGTTGATAGCATCATTCAAGAAACTAATAAAATTTAAGCATTTGGTATAAGAAATTTGTCAAATATAAGATCTCTCCCAAATCTGACCTAAACATGAGAAAAAGACAAGGATAGAAACACTATGTCGCAGAACTACATACAATAAACTATTTCCGAGTCACTCGTAGTTAATAATTCAATACTAAAATACATTATTAAATACAAAAAAATAAATTCAATTCGAACGCAAAATCGAAATCGGCGACTATTTATGACGGTTGAAAATCAGCTGTTGCAGTTGGACTCAAATAAAAACAATCAGACATGAAAAGTTGTTTCGTCTAACATCTGACGTCAAAATATTACATTTTTAAATTAGGGTTCGATTTAACCCATTTTTTGACACTGATCAAAAAATCATCTACGCTTGGACAGACTCATTATAAGACCTAGGATTTTGACCAGAGCTTTATCCCTTTGGGTCGGGGCAAGTTGTCAATGGGCTTTATTGGTAATACCAATTACCTTTATTGGTAGTAATTGGCATTGCCTTTATATATGTATGTATAAATAAAATAATTCTAAAATCTTACAGAGATAGAACAAACAAAGTAGTCTTCTTCCACTATTAGCCTAAATATGTATTTTAAATATGCACATTTTTTTTTAAATTTTGGTCATCGCCGTTCATAGAAAATATTCAACGCTAATTATAGATGTCCATTGATTGTTTACTTATCATTCCCTTTTTAATTAAAAAAATAATAATTCTTTAAAAATATGAAGCAATTGTTCGAATCAGTTCGGCCTCTAAATTGACTATTTTTTACCCATACAAATAATATATGTTTGTATATATTGAGAATATTTTTATACATTACAAAAAATGATCATAACTGTACATCAGAAAAATTAAGTTTAATAGAGTCATTGAAATTCCACAAAAAAAACATGCATCGGGAGTGATAAAATCAGTTTTCGTGATCCATTTTCCAAATGTTAACGTAAAATCGAAGTAATTATGAATAGCACAGCACAACAATAATAATAATAGGCAGCCTCTACATACATACATATGTACACTAATTCAAAATTTTCCAGATTCTAGAGTGCGAGAAAATCGTTAAATTTAATGGGCCGGCAGTTTGGTTTAGTGGCCGCTAAAGGAAAATAAACGGAAAATTCATTTCACTTACGCTTATCACACAGTGGTCATACATGAAAAGCGAAAATTTCCCGACACGCGAGCCTCGTTTTCGTGTTGATTTCTCATAACGCCGCGTACGAAAAGTCAAAATGCAAAACAATTAATATACGCGCTGAGCGAAACGTTAAAAAGATTGCTTATCGCTGATAAGAGTGTGTGGACTGTAGTTTTTTTTTTGTGTTTCTTTTTCAGGCGTGTTAACATTTTTTCTTGTCGTAGGCGTGGGCGGGTGTATGTCGTTCGCTAAAAGTGGAAACTTTCATTATAAAATTAAGCCATTCGCATGAAAGACTCGTATTTCAGCACGGCGACAGAAAACGATATTGGAAAAACTACTCAAAACAACATAATAGCTCAATCCATTTTTTTTTTGACTTCCACATAATGATACATACAAGGAAATTAAAAATTTTACGACGAGCAAACAGTCACTTTGAAGTGTAGGAAATACTTCATAAGCAGTCGTAAAAGAAGCAGTTGATCGTTGCAAGCATAACCCTTTTTACGATTTCCCGTCATTATTGTACAAAAACGACTTTTATAATTATTTTATGTACCGCGGTTAGCGCAACAGACTTTGCGCTCACATTCATAGAGCGCTTTAACCGATACGTAGCAATTTTAACTAATAAAATCCATGTAAAATGGCTAATTGCTCGACGAATGATATTATATGGAAGAAAATTCGCATTCACCGAACCTTGATATTATACATCATAATCACATATAATTTTAAATTAATTTAATCCACATGGGAACATTCGAAATTCCAGTACGAAAGTATAAACCGCGCATATTCGTCAAATTCCAAACAGAACGCTTGGAATTTGAATGAAATAATATGAAAAACTCATGATTTCATGACTACAATCAATAAACTTGCAGTTTTATTTCAATATTCTTAGCTCGCGGGATATTTAGAGTAAACTATTGGAGCACTTCTTGAAATATTTGGTATCATAGGAAAAAGAGGTGGACAAGGGGAGTGCTGGAATGGTACCCGAAAAAATGTGAAAGGGTGAAAGGAAGGCCGCAATGATGATTTTAGCGCCCCCAGATGTTGAAGCCCGGTACCGTCGCACGACTCTTTTTTTACGATTAGGTAATTGCAGGTCACCCGGTTAAATGACCGTGAAACGAGTGCAAGGACGAGGATATGATTTGCTCTGACGACTTTCATTCCCACTAGTCCTTGGCTTTTTTTGGGTTTACATCTTTCATTCTCATATTTATTTGTTTTTCTTTATTTTGTTCTTGTCTTACTAACTTAGGACGAGCTGATTTCTAGATAGAAGACCGAGACAGCCGACTTATTTACCGGGACACGGGGACACAGATCTATTTATAAACCGGGCCATGTCCCAGTCTACCGCGACGTATGGCAGCCCTACACTAGAAATAATTAATCATTAAAATTTCATCAGAATCATCTGTCAGATCGACATGATGACAAGTAACTTTTCATACGACATTCTCGCCACCCTTACATATTATGTATTTGAACATTCATAAAAGTTATTTTTTTAACACGATCTCACATAAACTTTATTTTACAAGCTTTCACACTTTCTCATATACATATGTATGCATGTACATATTTAATTCACTAATTACACTAAGCAACAAAACAAATTACCAGAGCGGAGAATAACCAATCTTTACTAAGTTTGAACCACTGAATTTGAATATGATAATGCTTTTTGTTGGTTAGTGATCGTTTACGAGATATGAGCGTTTAAAAAAATGCGCGATTTTTATAGTTTTTTGGCTTTTAAAATTCGCTAGACATTAGTATTTTAAAACAATAAAAAATAAAAAAAACATCTGACTATTGATTCCAAGACTCACTTTGAGCACACCAATACTAGATTTTGAGTTAAAGATCGCAAAAGCCAAAAAACTATAAAAATCTCGCGTTTTTTTAAACGCTCATATCTCGTAAATGATCACTAACCAACAAAAATCATTATCATATTCGAATTCACTGTGTCAAACTTAGTAAAGATTGGTTAGTCTCCGCTCTGGTAACTCAAAAAACGTGATTTTTTGTTGCTCGGTGTTATTTGTGTTTATGAAATATTCGTATTTTTAATTATCCAGCCGCACTGGCGCATTGAATCTCTTTCTAATGCTACTGCGGTATATTTTGTAAATAAATAAATATCTTTCAGCTCCAATATCTGTATCTTTTCCGCCATTATATTAACGACCCCTTGGGGTACGCGTATCACCAGTTAGGAATCATCGTTCGAATCCATTTAATTTCTCACCAAACCCAGTATACTATATGTAATGAATAGAACAACACATGAATTCAAATACATATTGCATTGCACAGATGAAGATGCATACACCAACAATACACACATATATTACACTAAAACACGGCAGGTTTGCGTGCTCGTGGGAATCGTCACAATTGCATCAGCAACGGAAACGAACATAGCGAATCCTATTTCGATCATGAACATGATTTCCATTAGAAAAGGCACACACGGATTGGCCGACACAGAGCGTAAATTACTATAATATCTCCGATCTGCCCCCTACATACATCCATACGTACATACATCGCAGTTTCCAAAGCAGCACGAGTCTCGTCCACCTGGAATGAGACCCGATCGACTCCGCGTTATATTACATAGCGTGTAATAAAAACAAAATTCGACCGTTTCCCGATGGCTATGATTGTCGTTTTCAATCGGTGAAGGGCACCCGAGATAATAACACGTATAATCTCCGTACAGAAATGATCCTCTTGTGTGTAGGAAAGTAGATAAAACGGGTAGAAGAGACGCAGATAACTGCACTTTGGGTCGCTACACTACATCCGATACGCATACCCAATACCACACACACATAAAAACATTCAAACCTAACTAAAAACCATAAAAATAATAAATAACACTAGTTAAATATTAAATTTTTATATAATTTTTTTTCGAGACGTGTCAGAATGGAATATAACATTAGAACGTACTGTACAGCTACTAGAGAGACACAACATGGAGGTTTGCTATTTGACGGTAGTAGAATATACATAGATATATATAAAATTATACATAAAAAATATCCCATCATTATGATAAACGTCTCAAGAATCGTTTTACGACGAGACCTGAGATGATAGTTTTTTGTGAACATCACTTTTTTACGATACCCTTCCTGCATCCTCCATTGTTGTGTTATAAAGTAAAAACCATGTAGCATCTATTTTATATTATTATATACCTATGTGTGTGTCATACCAAATACCAACAAATTTATATTTAACACTTATTTCAAGAAGAAAATATAATCATTAAAATAATGAATACTTCCACAAATTTAATACTCTAATACTGTTAATTAAAACGTTTTCGAAATACATATAAATATTCATAGTGTAGAATTAAGTACCTCATTTATATGACCTATACTCATGTTTACTTTGTACTTAATTTTTTTTTTCTATTTTTACATCATACAAATAACGTTAATAGACCCATTTTCATAAAAAAATATGTTAAATTTTAATTTTTACGTACTCCATTTAAGCACTTATTTAACCTAATGACCTCACTTCACGTCGGCGACTATAGAAATATACGAATAAACGTATTTATAATACTTTCTAAAATTACCCCAAAATGGAAATATAGAAAATTAAATATCAGAAAGCCTACACGTGTAATTTTGAATAAATAATGATCGTATTGTTATTTTATCAACATAAAACTACACAAACATTGAATACGCTCATTTATCATTTAGTATTAAAATTGTGATACGATCGTACGCATTAAATCAGCATATATTTTCTTGATGAAATGTACTGTTGATCGATACCACCACGATTTATGAACGATAAAAATGGCAAAAGACAATTTTTATAAAGTATAAAACGAAAAATTTCCCATAAATCTTCATAACGGTATTGAATTTACATATTAAACGCATTATTGTCAAAGTGGCTTTATTCGTTTGCAACCAAAATTTAGAGATCCGGTGAAAAAAATAAAAAAGAACGACATCTATTCTTCTAGTAGATACCATTGTATCGAATATATGTATGTACATACGTATTATACATACAACACCTAATCGTCCGTTTGTATTATATATGTATATAATATTATATAAAATACACAAGAAAGGTTCAGTGTTCCAATAAGAACGTAATGACCCACCATTTGAGAGGAAGATTGCAAAAAAAAAACAACAACAAAATAGTCCATTGTGTTCAAGAGATACAAAAATCGGATAGTGTGTCGATTTACGCACTTAATTATACGCAATAAAATGGAAAATGTGCGATCGGTGAAAAATTGGGGTTTATCAACAGTTTCAACACATTCGCAATTCAGGGTTGTTTAGCACGAATGAGGAGAAGAAGAAAAAAGTCGAAGAAGAAGAAGGGAAAATGCGAAAAGTTCGAGGGGCATCGGTTTTATGGGACGGTAAAATGGGAACGTTTAACGAAATTACCTAATCCATCAGCGACCCTTTTGCACGGCGAAGAAGTCCACGCGAGCGTTTAGCGCGATATTAGGACTTGTCCCCTTTTTTTTCGAAGCGACAGGTCGTGCTAGGGTTAAAACAGCTCCCACCGGTCACTACGAAAGTATCAACCCTTAAAACTACACTAAACGTATATACCTACATACACAAAAAGCGGTTTTCTAAAATTTCTACCGAATACAACTAATCTATACATATATTTTATTTCGGTAGCCTATACAGGAGGCAAACTCTAGGCTTCGATTTCCATCGGTCAGAATATCTTAAATGACCAATAGGAATCGTGAATTTTCCCCCTTACTGCAAACAGCCGTGAAATGAAATATAGACAGTATTATATTTACACATGTACATATGTCAACCCATATGTTTAATTAATTCATAATTAATAAAGCCTTGTTAATCGGTTTTATAAATAACTTTATTTAACAGTGAATTAAAAAAGGAATATGATAAAGTATAAAAGTATACATACATGAGATGACAGTAAATGAGAGTGAAAAGGTAGCTCTACCACTGTTTTAATGAGTTGTAATGCGGGTGGTAGAAAGATGCATACGGATAGCTAGCTGTCATCGCTCCGATCTGACATAAGATTCCGATGTAAAGTGGTTCAAAATCAGATGACAATTTTTTGACGGTCGGGAATGTCACTGAACTCACAAGAGTTTAATGTTATAAGAATGTCACTGAACTGACAAATAAAAATATAAAAAAAAATGCACAAATATCTGTGTGTGAGAATTCTACTGTCATCTATAAATTAAAATGTTGAGTTTTGCAATAGGGTATTGATCCATATTAATCTCAAGTTTGACCACCATATGTATAATCATTTCACATACTTAAATATGAATTTCATTCTTTTTTTGTTAAATTTTATTCAGTATCAATTATCTCAAACCTAGCACATATGTTCTTGTGGCTTTACAAACTATTGAACAAAACCATCCATATAAGGTAAAATCATTTAGATTTACACACATTTTTTACGATCTGAATCATTAGCACTATAATTCAAACAATACAAGATTCTAAAAAGTTAAGTTTGAAGCTTAAATATTATAAATATCGGTATTTTGGAAAATCAAATAGAAAAATTGTAAATTTTAGCCTTAACAAACAAAAGATTTTAAATGAATTGGTTTTCTTCCTAGATTTTTTTATTTGATAAAATTAAAAATGTTCATAAATATTTAAAAGGTTTATTTATTTTCAACATACATAGAAATATATGAAAAATTAAAGTACCTCACAGATTGATTTGCAATTTAAAAAGCTGAATCATTCTACTAATGTACAGATTTATTCAAATTTAAAATAGAGGTATTTTCAAATGTGCATATAAACCATCAGAAAGAACGATATAAAATTTTGAACACGAAGATCTCACACACGACATTGACGTCTTCAAAAAAAACACTAATCAAACGAATAAAACGTACACTATGTATTTGCACACAATTTAAGAACACGGACATAAAATATTTAATACGCGTATATAAAATATCGCAAGAAACATAGACGTCTACATAATATACAATAAATCGTACGAGACATCGAAATAAAAATCCAGTCAGACGATGGTTTACTCTTTCGCTCCGCATAAGGACTTTATAAATAAAAGAAACATAATAAAAAGCGTGCAAAAAGGGTAGTCGAAGTGCGGTGGGTTATTACTGGAACCGGTTGCCGTTGCCGCCATTAGCAGATAACAACTAGGGTTATTTCACCTATTTGCTATTAGATATAGGTGGGGCGTAGACAGGCCATCATATGAGCACATATAAAGGATGATCCAACGGTTGAAGTTGAAGTTTTTCCCAAATAAAATACATACATATTATATGAGAAAACTTCACTGTTACACTCAAACGGCAAAGTTTTTGCAATAACTTTTCGGTATAAAATTTGATCAAAGGCAACTGAAATGTTGTCTTCAAGTGTTTGTGGAAAATAATTATAGACTTAAGATTTAAAATAACCTCAAAACAAAGGGTTTAAATCGACGTTTCTAACAATTAAGCTATACTTAAAGTTCGATAGCAACAAAGCGATTATTTGACGACTTGCACGGGATGTGGCGCCATTTTGTCGGAATAAAAGCTAGTTTTCGTAGATTTTCTTCGATTTAAGTCGTCAAGATCAATGCTCAACACAATACAATCATAAAAATGTGAAGGAAATCTTTCAATATAACCGTTGGATCATCCGTTATAAGCACACTGCATGCAGAGAAGGGCCAGTTCCTTCATTGTCCCTATATATGTACATACACATGTACGTCCATATCATACCTATAAATACATACATACGTACGTATGTAGAAGGAGACCACCGTTAAAACCCAACTTCGACATAACGATCGTTTTTAGACGGAATGGGACATCTCACTGGTCCACGCTGACATTTGGATTGTGCCCGCTCAATTGAGCTCTTTTGCCAGCCCGACCCAGGAAATTACACGTCCGATGCGAAAGTTAAAAGGTTGAACTTTAATCGAATTTTCATTATTGATTGACCATTATACGGTGCACGCGGAAAGAACAACTTGTATAATTCAACTCGAACGAGACCGCGGTATTGCCACCATTTTACAGCTTCTGTCTCGTAAATATTTGATGCCACGTCCTTTCGCGACGATTTAACCATCGCCGATCTATAATTCCGTATTTTATTTGACGTTTTCTCGATTTCGAACTCGCTCATTTGCGGTTGAATATACCATATGCATGTACATATTTTAGCGTATGAAACGTTTTGCGAAGAAATAAAAGATCGCTAAAAACAAATATACATGCATATGTAAGTGTATTGGTGAAAGTCTCAGTATATACATATGTTTTTGTCTTTTTAAAAACATTATAAAAATAGTTTTTAGCACGATCAGAAGGATGTGGAAAAATGGATAAAAGGAAAAAATAAAAACAATTGTGATATTAAAAATAGTTTTTAGCACAATCAGAAGGATGGGATAGAAAAATGAAAGTAGATTCAGAGTTCTATGTAAACAATTTTTCAAACATAACAGTACAATACAATATAGACATCTGATATAGATAATCAACAAATTTACGAGAAATACATTATGTAGTTAGCATTTTATAAGATTCAACAAATTCGATGTGCTACTAACCCAAATTTGCGAGAGACTGAGGGGGAGGGTGCCGATTTATTGGATCCGCCACAACAATTAAGTTGGAAATTAAGTGAAAAAGTGAAACAATTAAGTGAAAAAGTCGGAAAATTCTAACAGGAGACGGTCGATTTGTGTTTCAATAGCCAGAAGATCTCGCCAGCTGCGTATTTGGCCAGGATTTGAACCCACAGCCTGTCTACTAGTATGTTATTTTATTTTTATTTTATTTTAAAAAATCAATACCACAGAGACTTGACAGGTTGCCCCAAAGCGTCAATGTGATTTTAATACAAATAATAAAAATCATAAAAATTACAAAAAAAACATCATAAAAAAAATAATAAAAATCATAAATAAAAAAAAAACATAAGAAAATAATAAAAATCATAAATAAAAAAAAACATCATAAAAAAATAATAAAAATCAAGTAAAAAATATGTACACAAAATAAAAACAAAGAAATAAGATTGAAAAATTTATATCGTGCTATTTAGGATGTGTTCCACCAACTCAACATAACTGGCATCGAATAGGTCCAAGTAATGTGCCAGTAAGTTAAGGAGTCGAACAGCTCTGGCTCTACTAGTGCACAGTTATGGCTCTACTAGTGCACTACACTGTGGCTAAAACTATTTATATAATGAAAGCGCATATTTTTTTCAGTAAATCATAATTTTGTTCATGTTCCCATAATTAATTCGAAAATTTAGGTTAATAAAAACTTTTTTGAGTATATATTTATGTATGTACCTTTATTTAAAAAAAAATGTTAAGATAAATCGATTGGTTGGAGGCTTAAGACATTGTTCAAAATCACTGCAATTGTTTATTTATTTCACGTTCACGTTCCATCGCGGGAAATTCAAATTCGTACAATTAAATATATATGTACATATGTATAACTAATTTCAATTGAAAGTCTGAGTACCTTTTAGAAAAGTCAAATTGAGCTCAAAAAGTTAATGCCGTTAAAGGAAATGCTACCTTCAAATTACGCCTACGGGAAAACATTCATTTTTGATGCACCTATACATATTTACGTCGAGCATTCCACGCATTGAAAACCGAGAGAAATTGCCTCCGTTTACATTCACACGTTCACATATTTATTTACACGTAAATTGTTTGCACTGTTAATTGAATTCGCCGATATATAATATCATAATATATACATACATACATATGGTGACGCGTACGCCCACTCTACATTGTAGATTTACTACTATCAAGGGACGGAGAGAGTATGTACGTACATACATATATGTATATTCAACAAAGGTATACAAAAACGACGCATCAATCAAAAGCATTCATTTTGTCAACCTCTCAGCAATGAAAATAATCTCTCAATTTACGCTAATTGGCAGTTAAATCAATCGAAATGGAAACCGTCGATCGAAGCGCAGAATAAAACCAGTTTATTGTATTTTATTATAATATAAACAAATTGACGATTACGCGAATGTTAATCGATTCGCGCAGATTTACGATCGGGTACAGTCAAAACCGATAAAACAACCAATGATCGATACAACTGGTGTCAAATTGGGAAAATGGAATTGAAAAATTAACATTCGAAGATTTTAATTATAATATAAAAAAGTAAACATAAGTCCTTTATGCATATTTAATGAAACATTAAAAAAATTCGGGTGTGACCGACCCAAAACTTTATCTATGTATTTGAGGAATATAAGATAGTCACAAAACAATATTGTATGTTGAACCGTACAGACACATTCACACTTACCAGCAGCATTATGAAATACTAATAGCTATGACAACATATTCTATACAAATTGAGCGCACATGTATGGAAACTTGCACGAGGCAAAAGTTCTACTTCCGGTTGTCGGATTTTGTTCAATTTTTTTTATTACTTAAAATCACTATCAGTACTTTTGGTTCAGGTAAAAATATTTTTAAAATATAAGGTTATAAAGATTATTATTTCTATTACATATAAAAAAAATTCAATCCGATTCATTTAGCAGTTCGGGAGATAATTGAATACAAAAACTTAAAAAAAGAGGACACCTATAAGGAGAGGTACCATTTCCGGTCAACTTGAAAAAAATTTACGTCGTGTCGATAAGAATTTCAGTAACCAATATTAAGTTTCAGTTCGATAGGAATAGCGGTGTTCAAAAAATCCCCAAAATACACACACACACAGACAAATTTTTTCTAGATCATGAAAACGTGATCAGTGGTCGATTCCGAGTTTGAATCAGTCAAAATCTCGAGTTCGAATTTTCGCATGATCACCAAACTTCATCTATTATTACTACGTATATACATATCTATTATATGACATTTATTTTCAATTATGTATTTACGATTCAATCTAGGCTAAAGGTTTTAGGAATAGTAACCACATACAGTTATCTAGTCAGCGAATTTTTAAAAATACTAGTATACCGGTAGTAGGAATAAAAATCATTTACCGTTTACCTGTTTATGAAATTTGATGGTAAATTACAACCCCTACTTACAAATTACATGCTGAAGCATTTATGTAGTTTCACAAATATACGTTTCGATTGTCGTATGTAATATGTACATATGTAAAATTCAAAAAATCAATCAATGAAATAAAGCATTGGCATATTTTCATTCCATTTCAGCGTCCAAACACAGATATATCAATGTCGTTCATAATAAATATTTCCTGGCGAGTTTCCGTTCAAACGGAAAAATCTCATTCGAAACTATTTTCTCGCGGACGAATAATAAATCAGATTTTTCTCGGAGATGCGACCGGTTTGTAGGGGGGGGGGGAGGAAAATTTACGTTCATTCGCTAACCGAAACGACTACGTTTCTCAAACTTGAAACTTACCTCGAAATCGAGTTACAATTTCAACCGAATATACATAACAGATATTGATTAAGATGGATTACGCATGATCCGATTATATCATTACGCCACAGGACCGATTGCGAGATTTGTCAAAATCAACGTCAAATCTGTCATTCTTAATTAAACTGTACCGATATCACAGTGTGAACTCAGAGATGGATAAGTACGGGATTATCTCAACAATAGAAGCTAGCTCGATGGCTAAGTGATTAATCGAATACGTACTAAATACCACTTCTGGAAAATTCGATCGGCAATCGTTGAAGCCCAACTCGGTAAAGACAATAGACATACGAGAGACCATAATCTATATACAATATATAAAATATATTACCGTGATTACATAAATACACATTTTCAAACACGAATCTTGTGCACAGCATCCGTAGAAATGACTTTGAATGGATACTGTAGGAAGAGAATGGAAACGAAGAACACTTTCAGCAACAATTTTATTTCAAATAAAAAAGTGTTCTTTTGTTTGTTTTTTTTCCACAAGAAGACAGTTGAATATTGAAAATTTAAATTAAATATATTTTAAATGATACATCAAAATAGTTTTAAGATACATCGATTTGTATTTAAATAAGTTTTTGAGCTCTTTTTCCTATTATGCTGTACATTAACATTATAATAATATAATACTATGATTACTAACCAAATTAAATTAAAATTGTAAAATAGAAAATGATCAGTAGATCAGTATCTATTAAGATATATTGTAAACATAATTTAATAATAATTAAAAGCATTTAAAAATCAGAATACTAAAAACTTTTTAATACATATATTTTCTATTTAATAGATATTGAATCTTAAATTTCTTTAAATTGAATTTTAGAAAATAAATATATATATCGAATCTTAAATTTAAAAAATGTTAATTGCATTATACATACGAAAGCACGTTCAATAAATATATAATTTCGTTTAAATTACAACACAACGACTTCACACTGAATAATTCGCCTGTTCAATTTAACTCATCCTGATTAATATGGGCCATCCTAATTGGATTATCGATTTGACAGTTCAATACTACAGGTAAATTTCGCTACGATATGCATTTCCGGAGTGCAAAATTGTACAATCAGACAATTCCCGATAATTGCAAACTACTATTCATCAAAACCGAGCTTTATAGACTCATAGACCAATTACACAGACCTAATGCGACTAAATCCAACAATATACCTGCATACTACAAAATAAAGTATAATGGTATAAAAGCACACTCAAACGTGTGGCACGGGACGGGCTCGTAATAGTTTACAGCTGTGATGGGCGTGTCTTCATGTTATTATTATTTCGAAAAATGTCTCGTATATTTCTTCAAATACGGGAATCACTGTCAAGCCTATGCCAATACAAGGATAAAATATCACCGAAAGCACTTCAGGGGGTGAGTTTGGCCAAGGATTGCGACAGTATAGATAAGCGTGCTATTGTATTTGCATTTGCAAAACTGCCTAAAAAAAACACGTGTCGCGAACCATTCTATGTGTCAGCACCTTGATGATTTACAAAATTTAGCAGACATGAGACAAATTTCTATATGTATGTATTTCGATTCCGTAAATATTTCATTAAACAAGAAAAGTACGACGACAGACTCACCATTGACTTGTTTGACGATTTATTATTAAACATGATTCTATTCATTGACAAAACAACCTTCGCGACTAGGGGAGTTCAAATCTAGGTCGATTGAACTTCTTCCAGGTGGTGGAAGCACTCCGATTGATCCGTAAAACCATTATTCAACAGGGAGAAAGCTCTTTACTCTCAACATCTAATTACGTATATATTTTGCTAATATTTAAATTATGGATTGCCCCTAAGCGACACCTATGGTATTAAACTTGTAGATATATAAATTTGAAATTATATTCAGATCATGATGACAAATAGTAGGCAGGATGGATTTGTCAATTTGATGACGATCCGTTTCAACAATGAGATCAGATAATTTGGCAATCTCTGGTAAGAAACGATGGATTGGAGTGACAAATATCCAAGTCAGACCAGCAGCACTTCAGAAAAACCTCGAAAAACCTCTCTTCAATCAAGGTCAACGTAGGATTTGATCCCGGGAACCTCTTGGTGGTTAGCATTAACACAACCATTGAGCTATACTGTTAGCTAATTATGAAGATGGCTTAATCCAGCTTACGGAAGGATCTGTCCCCTGGGAGTGAATCTTCTGCCATGGGAAAAATTCATCTGCAGACAAATCTTTTGAATGAATAATTACTCCACATACCATTACTAATGTTGACATTTACTCCAGCCTCGAACGTACAAATACCGAAATTATATCACCGGAAACTCTATACGTGACAATTTTCAGCAAAGACCCCGTCCTGAAGGATGGTGCCAGACTGAATACACTAGCAACAATGTAGACTTTAATATTTCATCCAATTGTACGTTTTGGGAAGCCTACCTTTTCAACCAGGGCCGTCCCGCTACACATACTTACTCATAGTTTTCCACCGTGGGGCTTACCACACCCCAGGTCCGTTATAAAATTCATCGTCTCGCATCTCCCCACTAACGACAATGCCCGGCTCGCCGCAGATAATAAACGAGACTTTATTATTCTGCACCGGTGCAATGTGAACTGTTTAAACTTTCGCGAAGGAATTTAATTTACAACCGCTTTTTTCCCATCGAAAAGCAATAATAAAAGGAGCAGAGCGTGCTCTCGATGCGCAGCTGGAGACCTAATGAGCATATAATTTATGCTCGCATGTTGGTTTTAATATAAAAATACAACCGTGAAAATCGAGAGGGGGCGAGCAAAGTTGAAAGTTAAATTTATGGGTGCCATCACGCCATTTCCCGTTCCTTGCGAGATGATCGAGTGTTTGACGTTTAGAGGTAGTTAGCTCGATGCTGAGAAACACTTCGATATATCAGCGTGTAATCCGCAGATTAGCCCGTTGACACATTACAATCTATCAATAGATTTTGCTTGTATACTGCCCATACCTCGATTTACCTAGAAGCAGTCGAACGAAACAAACAAAAGCATCAAATGGTATCAATGATGAGTGAACATAAAGATCCATCAAATCATAGAAATGCAACGCAGGGTGGAAACTATCTTATGGTTAAATATATAATATGTATATAAAAACGGACGCGATCTATGTATGTTTGTGGATATGTGACGAATGCGTCGACAAGTATGGAGATTTCATGCCAGGAGTATATGTTGTGCCTAGAGATATTTAATAATACACGAGAACGAGGCGCACAACCAATCAGCGTGAAGTGGTCCACGTGGACCACAATGTTTGACCAATTAGAGCAACGACGTTAAATTCTGACCAATGGATGTATTTAAAGCATCCACTATAGGGATTTGGCGTGACGAGCGATCGTATTGAGGAGACGCAGGGAAGCGGGGAAGTGGGGACCTGAGCGTCTGACATGTGCTCCTGATATTGAGCACTGGCACTGATATTGACTTGGAACGGGTGACGTCAGCGTCAGATAAGCTGCGAGGGAGCGTACACACATACACACATCCACAAGGAGACACACACACTCATTCATAATTTCGAACGGGTGAAAGGGTTGGATCGGCGAGCGTGTAATGCGTGCTATTAATACGTGCGCGTGCCTATAAATTACCGTACACAATATTAATATATAACATATAACTTTATTTTATTTCTTGTATCAATTCCTTTCCGAAACCGTCCGTTGAAATCAACGGGCACAACACTAAAATGTTAAAAAAGCATTAAATTTTTAAAAATAATCATAACTCTTGTACTTACATATTATAGTAAATGAACCAATGTTAAGAACCGTCATCGAAACGAATGACAGTTGCGTCACGTAACTTTTTTCGGTTAGTGTCAGTCTAATATTATTACCAAAGGGTCGACTAATTAATTTTTAGACGTATGATTATGATGTGTTACATCCGAACAGCCGTGTGATAAAATTTGGGAAAAAAACCCTACAAAAATAAACTCATGTTCAAGCAAAATATCAACGAAACGAAAAATCTAATTTTTCCTATGGTTAAGCTTATCAAAAGCAGGAATCTACTATTTTCACAGTGAAAACGTTGAACCTTTTTGCAACCTGCATATACTTTACAATTTTATTTGAAAGTCAAGCATATCTCTAATCGTATTTTTAGCCCACATATGTATGTATGTCCTAATCGTGTTTTGTACTTAAGTTATATTATTGTGAACTAGTTTTGAATTTTATAATATTTATCATATGTGCAATTGTACATACTAGAATCATCATATTAATATGAGCGCATAGATAGTATGTATGCATAGAATAATTGAAAAATGTCCGTAGAATAGCAAAACGAGATCAAATATATTTCCTAAGTAGCTGATTTGATTAGACAACTGAAAAGGTTCAAAGAACTCTTACATCTATGTACATAAAGTTACAATGTATGTATGTACATCTATGTATGTATATAAAGTTAGAGGAATTCAACTCAACGGTATCCTTTTCGGTCACAGGAAATGACCAGATGGAAATGTGAATAAAAGTTAAACAAGATAAAATATCATATCATCCAGCAATCGATAGCAGAGTACTGAAAATGATGGTAATGATTAGGGATTCCAAAAATACCGGCACTGCCGATCAGCGAATGACAAAGTAATAAACTTTATAGAATTTTTGTTTGAAAGAGATGATTTTAGCCTAAATATTATATAATATATGTATATTCAAACAACATTTTTTTCTCGGGCTATAATGTACATATATCTTGGGCCAGTTTTATATTTCACTACGTTTACAAGAATTGAGAAAAAATGTGTAATAAAAAAGTATACTTTTTACTTGTAAAATTCGCTAGATAATTAATTATACTTATTTTACAGGAATAAAAAGCTCAAATCAATAAAAAAAAAACACGCACCTATCGATTGCAATACTCACTTTGGGCACAACAATACTAGATTTTATGTCAAAAATCTGTAAAAATAAAAGTGCGCATTTTTTTAAACGCTTATATCTTATAAACGAGAAGAAACCAGTAAAAATCATTCTCATATTCAAATTCAGTGGATTAAACTTGGTAAAGATGTCCAATCTCCACTACGATAAGTAAAAAAACATGATTTATAGTTTCTGTGTGTGATTGTGGAGTCAAAAAAATAGGTTTCTGATTAGGTTAAGATGATTAGGTTTCTCATTGATAACAGTTAGTTACATACGTATTCGGAAACAGTCTCAAGTATGAGTCCGATATTTTCGGCATACTTTGTCTTTGATTTTAAATTTATGATACACTTCGCGGCTCCTTTGAATAGCAGGTCAAAGAGGATTTCGAGTGTTGACTCATTCTTCGACTAATCCATACTAACTTGTTTTCTGAATAGAAAACAAATCAACTAACACAACATTGAAATTATTATATTATATTTCGGTACTACCGGTAGTACCGAAGCTCTTACTGACCAAAACCCGGTAGACCTGGTTTTGATAGTATCGCTATAGGAATCCATAGTAATGATAATGACATTGAACGTAATTCTAATTGTATATGCATTGGTATATATTGTGTGCATAGATACTGGTCTTAAGAATGATTATATTTTCTCTACAAAAACTACCAGATGAGTATGAATCCGATGTCCAATAAAAACACACTTAACTAAGAATAACCTTGTAAAAAAAAAATGAATCTCAGCTGACTTTCGTCGTGACAAATGACCAGTCATCACATAGACGAAGATGTCATGAGCGTTCGTCCACATTTGAGAGCCTTTGACACCATTTCATTGGACGCTTTTTAATGCTCCAGCAATTTCCTCCTAACAAACGTCATGATGTCATTTATAATAAAGCCCTGAAACCACGCTAATAAATACTCATTCCCGAAACGAGCTCGACGAGCAATGGCGCTTTCATCATACCCACTAGTTACAATTAATATGCATGTGTGGTGTAATAATTGCAATGACTGGTCGTTTCACTCGTACGGTCATTAAACGAACGGTATTATTTTTAAATGTGTACGAATAATATCACAGTGGAGCACATCGACAAGTGTTATTTTCACAAACGTATGATACGTATAAATAAATCGGTAGCAAAAAGTTGTGGGAGAGTTATTCGATGCTCGCTACACAGGTCAGTCTATATATTCTCAGTGTGTATGTAAATTATTCAGTCGTTGAACCTGTTTTGATACACCGGAGCATTTTATGATACACAAAGAGCGAGTTTCTTGATAGACATGTCATTATATCCAGCTTATAGTTGACTGCCAACCATCAATGTTGACAGGTCACAATTGGATAAGCTTGCGAGATTCGGAACGGAACAAGACGGGAAAAAATGAGATTAATATATGTATGTGTGTATACGTCTAAAACTGTTGAATAGATAAAACTAGAAATTCATAGATACATTTTTGAATGAACTAAATCGTGAATATATGACGTAAAAATAAAAAGGTGGGGTTATAACGATAACCCCTCCTTTATGATATGAATACGAGGGGAACCGTATCACAAAAGCAACGTATAAATAACAAATACTGCAAACAAAAATATATTTATAACGAAAAAAATATTGCGTATCCCAATATTAAATATTGCACACGGCAATGATAACAATGCATATACAGTTACGTACAACAAATTGAGAAAATCAATACTTTAAGGATAAACATGAATGAAGTATGACTTTTATAATGAAATATCATTGATATGTTTTGTATTATATGAAATACATAAATAAACACAATCGTATTGTTAGCTCAAAGGAGTAATGCAAATTTTGGTATATTATTAAGAATAAATGGTTGACGGACTATTGGCTGAATGGACACTTAGCTGACGGATACTAGGCCGACGGACATTCGGCTGAATGAAGTTTTTAATTGTTTAAATTTATCAAAAATCGTATTATAATGATAGGTGATTTCTGAATAAAGTATCTGCTTTTAGTAAATTTTGAGTAATTTCGATACACAATCGGCAAAACGTACGTTCGGCCAAACGTCCGTCGGTATAATATCCGTTTGGCCTAGTGTGAATCGGCCAAGTGTCCATTCGGTATTTTTGTACTTTGTTTTTTTTTTTACTTTTGATTTTTGTACTTTATTTTGCGCGGCATTGACGGGGTTATTCTGCGCGGTATTGTTCTAATACTATTTGACAAATCAAAATTTAAAAACTGACCGATAAAAATATTTTAATAGTAATTTCAATATTAATTTTTAAATGTCGAACTATCATATTTTGAAATAATCGTCGTATATAAATGCGGAACGATGATAAAATTATAATTTCAATGGACATAATTTTTTTTTCAAATAGATTATACGTCAATATTGTAATATATCGCTTCACTAGTCAACAATCGGATCGAACTTTCCAGTAATAAAATTTTTGATTGAAACTTATTGCACAATGCAAAAGCAACATCGCAGCAAAAAATATATAAACCGCGATAGAAGCGAGCTTTGACGATATCGGAATAAAATTATACGATGCACTTTTTATGACGATTATAATACAATACATAGAACCTTTTTGAATCAGATAATTGACACATTCTGAAAGTCATTTCATGTATAATTTATGTATAGATACATATAAGACGCATTGCAGCATTATTTTTTTTTTTTGAAGTAGAAGAAAATCTAAGTGCATCATAAAATAGCCATCAACGTTAATAGAACCAGCCTGACCAGGCTGCTGGGAAGATTTTTTCCCCGTGTTGATTAATGTCCTTCGAATCCTTTGTATCCTGGCACCCGAGTATACTCGGTCAGGTTATTAAAACGCATACACATACATATATACATATGTATAATATGAATACATTACACATACACATACGTGTGTGTGTGTGTGCTCCTATTTGTTCAAGTGTGTACGGGTATAATTATCGACCTTTCATTGTGCTCTCCTCGGTCCTTTGGGACCTTTGCCGCCCCGAGTCCGTTGCTTTTATTTTATTCACACACTAGTGACTTTCAACATTGTCCGGGTGTGTACACTGAACCGACTATACCAATTGTAGAAACGTGTAACCATACATGTAGATACAATATACACGAACCCAGAAGGTCTACCGTACAGATCCTTATAAAATAAATGTCCACCCTTTTATTTTTTTGTATAAATTTCGACTAGATATGTATCAATCTAAATTAAGTTGTAAGCTTTTGATAGGGTGTGTTTGTAATTTTTAGGTGATTCATAGGCAAAAGCCGACTTTTCTCGTTACATATTCAATGCTGAAAGTATAATGAAACTTTCAATTAAAGTTTTGTATGTCTGGTTCTGATAATAAATTGTGTATTTGTTTGAGATCGATCAATTCCAATAACGTCAAATTATAATGAAGTTCTTTTGGTCACAATAGATCAATCAATATTGACAAAAATGAATAGGAAACTTTTGAATTTGATTACCGAGAACAGATGCAATGTAAAATGCTGCAATAAAAGTATTTTTAATAGATGTTTGTCAATAAATGGTAAGTAATTTTTGCGAAATTTTAGTTATAATAGTGTACTATATAAATAAAATGAACAGTCAGTAAGCCTCTTATTGTTTTAAGTAGTTTTTGCTAAATAGACAATAGTCAAACAGTCGGTGACCAAGAATATAACTTATTAATCATTTTATAAGTTATAACTTATAACAAACCAAAACAAACGAAATTACTGACCAAACAAAAACAGGCCTTTAAATAATAATGGGACGTAGTATAAGTTAACATAACTGCAAATATGTAAGTTAACCAAAAAAAATGTTGCAAAAAATAAAGGAAAGTTGTAATGCTAAAATTTGTGATAATAATAAATTTAAAGTTTTGTAAACCTCATAAAAGACTAATGACTAATGATTTTTTTAAATCAATGATAGATTATGATCTCTGTACCAGAATCTGCATAAAAAATATATTTAAATAAACTTTTGACATATTGTGAACATATGTAAGTACATATGTATGTATGTAGCTTACGAACAGTAAAAATCTTTGAAAAATCAAATTCGCTGATATACATATATATGTAGAATTGGCTTTGATAGTTAGCATGTTAACTACGATTTTATCCAAGTTCCCTCAATCCAATTTAGTTGCTGCTGAGGGTTTTTATTGAGATATTACTGGGTCGGATCGGACACGCTCAATACTGATGTGTATTCTGGGCAGGGGAAAAAATTGACCCAAAAAAAAAATAGCCCCGAAGGGAAGAGGACAAATGTGACATCCGAGCAAAAAGGCTACTTTTTATATAAATCAACTGTAGCCATATGGCGTCACACTTACAATGTCGAAGGGTGTGAGAGACGCGCCATTGTAAGCTACTTTTTTTATGATTTTTGATATGAATGTTTCAAAAAAAATATAAGTACAGCATTTCGCTAATTTTTCAATCGAGAAAGTTATATTAAAATGTTCAATACATACCGGTACATTGTAAGATAAGTTTGTAGAGATTTTATTATAAAAATTACAATGGCCCTAATAACGTTTTCATGTTTCGCGTAAATGCCTTTCGGATTTTTCAATAGAAGTTTTCACGCGAACATTTTTCAATGGGAAAAATCGAAAAATATTGTTTTATTTTTAAAATAGTGGAAATTTCTTTGAATCATTGATTCGTTAACATTTCTTTGTTGATGAAGAAATTTTTATAAAAATTCTCTCGTACTACAATAGAAAAATATATTAATAATTTCATTACGAATAAGGTCAGACATCGCTATTTGAAACACTCGGGCAAAATAAATTGTAGAAAAATTTAATTAAAAACGTCTCTTGAATTACTTATTTATTCAGTGATCAATAAATATAACTTTTAATTAACAAAGTTATCAAATAACATATGTATATGTACAATGAATTAAAGAATCAAATATACTAATTATACATATGTATATGTACATATGTTACAGTCCAAATGTAAATTCATTCATTCATTAACATACTAGTTTGTTCATACACGAACCAATCTGACCAGTTACAGTGTACACAAAAGAACTAGTTTGTTCATGCACTAACTATTAGGCATAAATTTAAGTACTCTCAATCATTTATCCCATCCTCTATGTACATACATATGTTTGTATGCTTACAATACTTTTAATATTAGCGGTAACGGGAATTATAGCAACGTTGTAATGCAGTTTCTATGGGATTTCCTTTATAAATACTTGGCGTTTTGACATTTCAAAGACTAAAAATTTCATGCGGCACCTAGTGAGTCCATTTGAAGGTGGCTTTTGACTCAAATTATAGCCTTTTGGTTCATGTATTAACAAAGTAGTATGTTCATAAACGAACCGGAATGAACACTTGAACTATAACATATGTATACATCATTTATTCTCTCTATACGCTAAGTCATTCCAAGTGATTTAAATAACAATTATATAATCAATTTTCAATACTTTTGATAGTATTGAAAATTGATGAATCGTCCAACGTTGCTCGAACGAATGGAAGTTGAATAAAGATGTCCAAAACAAAACTATTTCAGGCAATTTTGTAATATTCAGTATAAGTAAGATAATATGTCAAATTTAACAGTCCTATTTACATACTGGACAAACAAACAAACATTAATCTTTATACAATAAATTGAAAAATATAACTGCTTATACATATGTATAATATGATTGGTCCAAATCGGCATACCTTTGTATTTTTTACGAGGAAATTTTATCCAAAGCTTATAAGATTCGTGTCAGATGACAAGAGACGATATTTCAATAGGCGGATCTACAGGGCGGTAACAGTAAAAAAACACCATAAGAAAAACAAACCGATCTCATTTTTTGTCGCCCGTTAAATCTCCAAAAACTGAGCGAGTTTACCTGGTGAAATATCTACCTGTGCTTCCATTAGGCTAGAGTTTACCCTTGAACCACTCAATTATCTAGGTAGATGGGTCGTTGCAGCAAATAGCGAGCCAGCCCTAGAGCTCTCCCATATTCAACAATCCCTTATGGGAATTACGATAAATCCTATGGTTAATACCATGGGACGACAAAACGAGCACGACCGCGAGTTAAATTTGAACTTCGATTTGCAAGCTGCGGTTAATTTCGGAATTGATTTATATTGCGAAAGCTCGTAATTGGTGTAGGCAGCAAGGTGTTGAGCTGACTTTGACGTATTCGTCAAATTTAATTGATTCACATTTAATCATAGGAGTGCTCAAATAGACAGGTTAAATGGAAAGGTCAAAACGTTATACTATACTAAATAAATTACATACGTATAGGTTGAAAGCTTACATATATGTATAAAACAAATAATAACGCAGTATCGAAACAAAATACATTGAAAAGTTAATTTCATCTACTTTATAATGGGGTAATTAAATTGTAAATATCAATGCTATAAATGACATTTAAAAAAATATATATATACATATGTATATAAAAAAGTATATTATATGCAAGATATTTTTTCTGATACATATTCCTATAGTATTGTGGTTAAATAGTTTGTTTAGCTTTTTCTCCTACTCATCATCATCATTTTCGTTCATTTACTATCCAATGCTGGATGAAGGCCTCTCCAACACGCTTCTATTTGTCTCTGTTTTGTGCAACTCTCATGCATCTCACCCTACACATTTTTCTGATTTCATCCACCCATCTTCATTTTACCCTTTTACATTCTCTCTGGTACCATTCTAGCACTTCTAGTACGTGACCCACCCGTTGCTATTTTAATCACTTCACTCTATCCACTATATCTACTACCCTTGTCGTACTTTTCACCCACGTATCCGCTTCATTTCGGTCTTCTTTTCACACTGTTACATTATATTTCCTCAAATAATAATATAAATATTAAATGAAAGAAACATTATAAATACCAACTATTAAAATATTATAGAATAGAGCTAAGACATATTGAAAGCTACATACTAATGTATGTAGCTTATGAACTTAAAAGCTTTTGACAATCAAAATACTATAGTTTAAATCTCTCATTAATTACATGTTGGAAGCAAAATATTATTTTTTATTAATAAATTATTACTTTGGTTTAACTTTTCAATTATATAATACCTACGTATAACGAGTCCAACAAAAAATCAAAAAAAGCTTGTGTTAATTTAGAATAAATATTTTTATCGATTGCTTTGTTGTTGAAACAAACAAACTAACAATTAAATGGAGCTTTCGAATCAAATTTAAACGTTTGTAGGTTGAATTCATTACTAATGAAATGTTGATTCATTTAATGTCATAATAATCGAATTCGACTATAAAAATTAACATGGCAAATTAACCATCGTATTTCTGAAAAGAATTAAATTGCAAACTGCGCTCCGAATGCTATAAGCTTTCCAACTAATATCCCATTCAAAACATGCCGCAAATAAAACGGCATTTCGTTCTTGAAAAATTCGACAAGAATAGTCCGCGTGCAAATATGAATGCTACAGGATGTGGCATGTCTATTGAAGGATGAGATAGGTTTGTGGATACCATTTGGTAGTGAACTTGACGTGTTTTTTTCCATTCAAATTTATAGCCTTTTAGGTGACTTACATACATACGTATCCCCTCCATATATTATCATGTTGATATTTTTCTAGGTAAAATCTTCACCTCACGGCACAACCCAAGAGATCTTCTCGTCAAAACTGCAGCTAATCAATCACTCCTCGCTTAAAGTTATTCAACTCTCCCCCCAAGTCAGTTAACAGAACATGCGTCCTTATTACCTTGCACACACTAATATCTTCACGCCCGTTTCACTAATTAATTCATAGTGGGTTTTTGTCATACCTCGGGGGGGCTATTACGCCTATATCGCACCCCTCCCCAAGGGTGCGTTTTTTTTATCCAAATAATAAATTGCACCTTATTCACTTTTTGACCGTTTGATTAATTATACGTGCGCTTTTTTACGTAACCTTCAAAACCGACCTTTTTTTACCTTGCGCATCCTTAATTGACGGTGTCCTTTAAAACGGAGGGGAAAGATAAGAATCGGCTCTCTGAAATAGACGCCTCCAACTCACTAATGGTAAGTTATTTTTGTATTTATTTTCTCACCGTCGAGTATTACGATACTAAATAAATAAAAGCTACTGTGGTAGCAAAAACCCTTGATCTCGGCCCGACGAAAAATCGATACGGGCAAAAGGATTCAGCTTCGATCGCCATTTTTTTTTCTTGTTTGCCTCTTTTGTAAGTGCGAGGATGTTTGAAATTCTTCAGAGTGTATTTACATTTCGCAACTGATTCCATTATGATACGTATTCGCTATACTCCTTCTACGACTGCTGATTTTATCAGTGTAATGTTGTTGTTCGTGACCGGATTTTGTATGTTTAGATGCTCTGGATTCTTGTTTGACAATATTTCATATTGTATCGAATTTCAGTGTAGTGAACTAAACATAAAAGCCTCTCGGACAAACATTTATTCAGTTCGATTGCATGTATAGAAAATACCTTTATCCAAAATTGCGTACGCTACTAAAAAACTTTTGAGTCTAAATGTAGGCATTACATATCTATTTATTACATATTAGACAAAACCATTGCTACAGTATTTTTTCATAATTAGAGGCAGTACAACAGAACCTTCGATAGACAAATTTGTACATTTATTGGCTACAATTCTGAGAATATTAGTGACATTTAATACAAATCTTTTAAATCCTCAATAGATTACACCAATTTTTTTGTATGACGGTTTCCACTCAACTAGAAGTTTATCTACAATTCGCATTCTAAGGTATCCAAAATGCATAATTTTACATAAAAACTTACATTCCATTCGTAATAATTAATAATCATAATTTAAACAACCGTCTGATCGCATTTATTACGACTTGGTTGGTCTGTGTTGTCACTCTTACGCATGCATCAGTGTATCTTACGAATGCATCAGTGGTGCTACAAGAGAACTGTCAAACTGGTAGAAGACTTGCTACTCAGTACTACTTATTACAATGATTTACTTTGCAGAAAGGCGTAAAAAATGCTGAAAAAAAAAAAAAGACTAAAAACGTTCAATAGAATCAGATAAAATGGCAAACTCTGATAGGAAATGATCGACCTTGGCGTCACATGTCCAAGGTCTGGCCAGCAGCACACACCAAGGCTAGAACCCGTGACCACAAAATTGAAAGCATTACATGCTAACCATTAACCAGTAATTACCAATGGCTAAATTTTGTAGATTTATCGGTAAATCGGCAATGCAATCCCTAATTACGATAGACTACAAAAGTTAGTAGTCTCTGAGAAACCACTACGAATACTACGATAGACAGATTGACTTGTCTGCAGACAATTATCTACTTGAATGATTGTCTTAACTTTCGCATTTATAAATCTTCATAGCATTACATAATAAATAGTAAAATATTAATCATTGAAAAAGTTCTGCATAATACAATAATTCCAAAGTCCATCAGCGATAAATTCATTTCGCTAACAATGTGTTGTCAGGTGTCACAAACTCGCAAAGCAAAAATGCAAAAGTGATGTCTGCACAAACAGAAAAAAAATCTCAAATAACAAACGATGCGCGCTGCTGCACAGAAAAAGGTAAAAACAGAAAGAATGTTAGCAAATTGCGGGCCAAAAAAATAACAAAACGGAAAAAAATAGAAGAAGACTAATGATGATTGAAGACGCGCGTCCGTGAAAAAGTTCAAACGTACTGCACAACGCTAAGATGTTTATTTCTGTTTTCAGCTTGCATGTGCATTGTGAACGCACTGCAATTTGTCAGCTGCATTTGAGAGAGAGAGCGACTGCTCAAAGGTGTTATTTTTAATTCCCTAAATGGGACAGCTTCCATTCTTCCATTGTGGAGTCCGTTTTGCGCCTTCGGGAACCCCACGAGACCCAAACCCGATGCAAAAAAATTGCATTGTAGAGTCGATGCGATAAAAGGTGGCGATTAGTTACACGGTGTGTCGACCGACGCCTCATTGAAACCAAATGGTTCATAAAACTGCATATAATTTCCCCTCCGGTGGAAATAATTCACATCCGAATTGCCTTCCACTACTGAAAGGAATCGATTCGCCAGGCGATACTGTGCTGACAAGCGTTAAATGCCCAAAATGTCCCACTAAAGATATCGATAATGCGAGTTTAAACCGCAAAATTTTTGCCTCTATACGACGTTAACCCGTTAGATCGACGATTGAGATATGCCGTCAGATCCTGCCATTAACTATACATAAATATAATTAAGATAAGCTGAACGATCTCACATATTATAAGTACACATGTACAAGCCTCAGGTGCTACTACGAGGCGTGCTCTATCCACAAACTGTTACGTATACTCTTTGAGCACGTTTCCCGCAATAGCATAAGCTTTGTGTTATTAACTGAATATTTATTTTTAAATCGAAGGAAACAATTCTTTGATGACTCATTTTTACAATATGAAAGTACTCATAGTAGAGAAAGTGACCCATGTGAGAAGCTCTGATATATGCTACATACATATGTACATACATATAATATATGCTATCCAATGAGTTTCAGGAGTTCGGTATCAATTTGGTATATGTACGTATTTTGAATGCTCATTTAATCGTTTACATTTGAACCTAAAAACAACTTGTGCTCTAATAGTTATATATAAGTTAATTCTTGATAAATTGAACCCAATAAAAAGTAGTAGTATAAAAATTCGTAGAGCTCCATCCGTTACAAAATTAGATTGCCAGAGATATCTAAGTTTTATTGTAAGTGTATTTAGCTGATCAGACTAGACTAGACAAATATATGAACCAGTGGCGTACCGTGACTTTTAAAACAGAGGACATTTGTATGGACAATTTTTTTATATAATAATCCGTCTTGAAGCGATGAGTATAATTTTTCATTTTTGTGCTAGCAAAAATATCCTAAGTAGCCTACCTTTCTTAATAACATCTTGTTTGTCTTCAACTTAATCTTCTGAATGATTTGTCGAACAAGCGATCGAGAACGCAATACTCTTTATTTGTTTCCACGCGCTCCGCACCGATTTGTTGTGTAAAGAATCATGTTTGATAGACACAAATCAGAATATTCTTAATGGAAATTCCATCAATGTTTCAAGGGACGAGTAAATTTGAAAAGACGAGTCCGTGCAAGCGAACAGCTTGGCAGACCATACCATAGCAATCCATTACCACTACCAATACCTCAGGTAGGGCCGATTCCAGTTTCTGAACTTCGCTAATCAGAGTGAACAATATCAATATGGACAACGATTTGAATTTATTGTAATTGAATTGTATGATATGAACCTAATTCACTAACTCTGAAATATATGTATATCAGTTTCTAATTCTTCAATTCATTAAACACATGACGCGGAGGAATAAACAGTGAGACAATTCAATGAAGTTGATACTGCAGAAAGAACACTACATCGACTGGATTCAATCATAATAGTCTGTTCATACTGTAATGTTTTTGTTTTTCGAGTTAAAGAAAATTTTAGTCATGATTCATGAAACAAAGACAGTATGTATGTATGTACATATATCATATTTTATATTAAATTGATAATAAAAATTTCATTTTAAAATAATCCAGTTAGCTTTTCGTGTCAATATATTACAGATTGAATGAAGTGTCTAATGAATAAATTCATTATATTGATTATTTATCAGTTTGGTCTGAGACAAGGCAGCGCTCGTGATTTATGGTCGAAAGCTACGTACATAGCTGTCATATCCTTCCTCTACTGATGAAGTGAACTAGCAAAGTGAATTATGAACTTTTGTTGAAATTTTATTTTCGACATAAAAAATTTCCGCTCTATTTTCAACTCCAACTGATTTTATTAACGTTCAGTATAAAAATAAGTGAAAAGTTTATGGTGGAGAATACCGAATCTCACTATATCGATCGTCCGTATCCTAATTCAGATTCTCCAGGATAATCAGCCGCTAGTAACCTCACCTGCGATTTACGACGGCGTAATTCGGAAGGTTTTCAAATCTCGACTCCTCTATTCGGGATAAAAAAATATATATATCCCGAGAGACCGCGTAAGTCGAGACGCCCTGATAAATGGCGACGCGATAAACGGCAATTATGTGCTGGAATCGCTCGTAAAATAAATTTCAATTGAAGTTTTTAATGTTCGCCGAATTCCCATGAATAATTTATAACAGTCACGATCTTTTGATTGAATACGCACACATGTATGTACACTCGCAGGGGTCATAAAGTATGATCCTGTTCGGAGGCAATCAGCCAATAGGCACCGCGGGTCATAAGAGCAAACTGAGAAATAAATATATGCCTATCCACGTCATAAAACAAACACTGTTTTGAATTCATTAACTGAACCCCCAAATTGGACTTCTGATTTAAGCGAAATATATTTTTTCACATTTGTATTGATTGAGTTATAGATAAAAATTCGAATATGTGGCATAATATGTAAGATGTAACCATAATATATATGTACATATATCCAAGTAGTCAAATAATAGACAAAGAAAAAATAAATAAATGAGAATGAAAATTTAGCTTTACCACTGTTTTAATGTGGTAGAAAGAAGGGTATAGATAGCTAACTGCCATCGCTCCGATCTTTAATGAGTCCGTCAATGATTAGCTTCATGTCAGAGACATTAGCTTACTTCAATGTTAGCTAACCGCTGTATGTCGCTGCTTCAACATCAGATCACATTTTTTTGACAGGATTGTCACTGAACTAACATAGTGAAGCTTACAAAAAGCTTGTCAAAAACAAACAGTTAAAACATATGGTAAACGGATTATTAAAAAATAAAAAAATAAATAAAAAAAATTATATAACTGGAACTGAATCAAAAAATTCCACAGAATAATCACTATATTTCATAGTTATATTTCTCGTAAGTTTCTATCGAGACTTGTCTCATAGCTTCTTATAAAATATTACGACATATGTAGATGTACATAAACATATGTACATATGTGTAGGCCAACGCCTTTTAGAATTTCAAGAATTTCTTCATTTTAAGCCACTACAAAATGCCGATATTCTAAAAATACCTCATCTGAAAAACTCTATTTGAAAATGTACTCTTTATTCTGTTCTAAAAAATTCGTTTGATCTTCCTTGAAAAATCAAAGAAAAGCGATGAATAATATATTTCCCGGGATACTTACCCGCATATAACGCCATTACACACATTGCATATACATACATAAATAAAGCAAAGATTAATAAGAATTTTCGTTATTATACACACACCTAGGTTGTATATATGTAAGAATTTTATGATACGCGCGATGCTTTATCACCCCTTTGTCTAAGAACTTTCCATCCCTTTTCTCACCTTCAACGAAACATAAACTTGATTTACAACCGAAAGAAGCACATTCTGCGCGATCACTTTTTTTCGAGCCATAACCGCAGCCATAAACATACTTTTAAGTGTTCTGTATCGTCAACGCATGATGATGTTAAGCTCTTTCGTATACCATTAAATACCACAGCAATAGGAAGTTTCAATTTATACTTACAAAGCGATCGATCAACTTTTACCGGAAAATAACAAATCAATATCTCATATATGGGGAGTCAAAGTGACTATTACTTTATCTATGAATGTTTTTTTTTTAATACCATTTTTGCTCAATGGCACGATTGCGATATTGTTGCTATATCTATTTGTTAGACACGACGTTTAGCAACGACACGACAATGTAAGACAAAATAATGATCACGACATGAACAATTGACATTTCACGTGAAACTTTGCTAGTTGAATACACCGAATTTTTACACTATATACATACATACATATGTATGTATATAACTGTCTGTATACCTTTAAGCCTTTGTAAATATGTTTTTACATATGTATGTACTATAGATAAACTGATGTATTGTTTGTATGAAGGTAAACAGACATGATGGTACGATAAGAGAGGTCAATATATTGAAAGAAAAAAATATAAAGAAATTAACCGATATCAAGATTGCACAAACCGTGATTTATTGTATGTGAGTTTTGTTACTACAAAGTTTTGTTTGCGAGATACTATAATAAACATGTAAACGGCTTAAATAAAGACTTTGAAATATAATAAAAATAAAACATTGTGGCAATAATAAAAAAATTCATTGAAATTTTATTTTTATGAAATTTTTTGATTTAAAATTTTAAAACGGTGAGTGAGAACAAGTAATAGAGCTACGAACATATATACATATTAGATTATTATAAAACCGAGTTTGCAAGCAAACAAACTCCCGATAGTGAATGAAAATTCAAAATCATATTGATAATTACATTTCCATATCCCGCAAAAATTTCATACGTTTTTGTAGAAATGTATCACAAAATCTCACGCTAAGCGGTCATAATCAAAGCATGTCGACATCTTACAAGATAGTATGAATTAGAACTATTCATTGATGTTATGGCTTTGGAATTCAAAATAATTTTTCCAGGGTTTCTTTCTACAGGTACTATGCCGTTAATACTTGCATTAAAATAAAATACCATCATAAATACTAGCGAGAATAATAATATGTTTAAATAGACAATGATCGCTGGGGTAGTAACTATTAAAATATACTCGAGATGTATTGTGAACATAGATAATATGTACATACGTAAATGGACAATTTTACTTTTAAAAATCAAATAAAAACTATTAGTGAATTAAAAAAGGAATATGAGAATGTAATAAAATATTGAGTTTATATGAGATGAGAGTAAATGAGAGTGACAAAGGTAGCTTTACCACTGTTTAATTGGGTTATAAAGGGGCGGTAGAAAGCCGCGTATGGGTAGTCAGCTGTCATCACTTCGATCTGACATAAGACTCCGATCTGAATTTTAATAAGTTCGTTAATGATTAAACTTCTCTAGCTTAATGTTGGAAATAATAGTTTACTTCAACGCTATTTTAGCTGACCCCCCCCCCCCCCCTATGCCGGTAAAATATAAAAGCGACCATTTTACAGGAAACAAAAAAATTGCCAAACTCTAAAAGGAAACGATCGACCTGGAGTCACAAACCAAGATCTGACCAGCAGTGCGACTCTAGTGGGACTCGAACCCGTAACCACTATGCTCGAAAGCATAATATGCTAACCACTAGTCCACGCCGCTTGTTATAAGTTTGACTTTCCAACCCCCCCCCCCCCCCCTCTTGTTTTTTCAGATTTTAATTGTTTAAACGCCTATAACTTTATATTTCTCACACTATATATTATTTTCTTGGTTCCCGGAAAGATTCACTAAGTTGCACTAGTAGCGCAGTTTCTAGAAGTCACAATTTTCAAATGCGCTCAAAAAGAACTTGGGCAATAGAATTCCACAAAAAATAAAGTAAAAAGGTTAGTACCCTCGGATAACATCCAAATACCCCTTGTCGCTTTTTTATCAAATTCTATTGCTGAAACATCTTTGAAAGTTTGGATGTCTCGAGAGTGCAACTATCTCGAGTGCATTTTTCCAGTCACCTATTTGCTTAATAATGCCAAAATAGTATGACTAAGTAAAATCGCTAGTTACGACACGATTCGTGTCATGCATACATATATCGTAACTATCAACCCTACGACAGACAATTGTGCCGGCAGATCTCTTTAAACAAAAAAAATACAATTAAATAGCAACACCTACATGAATAGAGATCGACCGTGTCGGAAGTGTCCCAGTACAATAGAAACAACCGTAAGAATTGGCTATTGACGAAGTGTTTAGCCGGCGGCCATCGCGCCTAGATAAGCTACCTTAAACCCATCAACCGCCCGCTACTTTTTCAATAAGATTTTCGAACACCGGTTTGTTTACAATTAATAAATTGCATTCCGTGGCGCATCGCACGCGCAGTGTCTACCCAAAGAGGGGGAGGCAAGAAGAGAGGTGGAACGGAAGGGAATAAAAAGAGGCCTCAGAGTCGTCAAGAACTGGTTTCCAGAGGCCGATGCGAGGCTAGGAGAGAGAGGACCACAGACTGTACGTATTGTAAGAAACGTTCAAACTCGTTACGGTTCTCTCCCTTGCAGCGGACATTTATAGGCTGTAATCATGCCACATTCGACCCATGTACCAGAACCACCACCAGGAGAGGATCTTGCCCACTGCCGAAAAGACTCCCGAGTATGTGTGTGTGTGTGTTTACCGTTTACGACCGACTTGATTCATGTGCCGACCCCTGTTTCAGATCGAACTTTACGACCCGACCGGTAAATATAAGCAACGGATAATCGCGGTATACGCGAAAAACACCCACCCGACCACCCCAATAGAGAAAAAAGTGTGCGTTTATAGGTATGTAGGTACATAAGCGATAGACCCTTCCGCATATTTTCGAAGATGACGGTGAGACACGCGATAAAACGCTTTCTTTCAATATTGTAGATTGTACCCATAGATAGAGTGAGAGGATGTTTTGAAGTTTCAATTTCGGATATTATATACATATGTAGTAGATAGGTATACAATCTTTACTTATACTTGAAATATTAAAGGTATTTATTTTGGTTATGAATATATGCAGTGGTGTGTGTAGTGCTAAATAAAAAGAACCAGGTCGGTGTTTAATTTTTACAACCCCCCCCCCCCCCACCCGCTTTTTTCCATACTAAAAAAGAAAGTTGTATCCTAATATTGGTAGTTCAAATATTTATAAAAAAAATCAAATAATAATTAAGAAATATTCTTACTTGTTGAAATAATGATGTATTTTTTTATATTTTATAAAAAATTTCATAATGCATCCTCTTCAACATATTTGATTTTGCAAAACCCGTGTTTGTCTGTCAACAGCAACATTTGCTTTTAGCAATGCTAAAACCATGTACATACATATGTATGTCAAAAAACTATAAAATTTTAACATGTGACTATTCATTTAAGCTGAGTTCCTTCATTTAGTCATTTTATCTATCCTCAAGTGCGTAGGGTCAATAGTTCAAATAATGTTTTCTTTCCAAGTTTAGGGTGATTTTAGATAAAAAGCCAATTCATTAAACGTCTTTTAAGTTTTGAATGTGCTCAGATTACTATTCGATTGTGGTCATCGAGTGTTAGAATATTTGGAATACAACATTTTATATGAAATTTTAGTCAAAATATTTTTTTGGCGGCGACCTGGGTCAAAAAGAAGTAGCATTATCATTTTCATCGAGTCTCCCTGGTATATTACACATATATGTATGTGTGTAGTTGCGTATATTTCATAAAATAAGCTTTCAGCGAAATAATGATTTCGCCATGAAAATCAATGAACACATGTGCAAAAAACTGCATTTTTAAAATAATGTTTAAAGCTTATCAGATTATATGCATTTCATTGTACTAAAGATTTTAATGAATGGTCGAATTTTAAAAAAAATTTGCTTACACTGTCGAACATTTCAAATATTTATTTGTAGTAAATTCAAACGAGAATAAAAAATACCAACTAAATTAAATGAAGATAATAAATACACCCAAGCACATAGGAAGACAGTCAATAAATCTTGAGATAGAAAGCATCCTTCTTAAACGAAGCAGGATGTGTTTAAATGCGGATGTATGGAAGTTCAAGTTTATGTTAGTACTATGTACTACTGATCTAGTTACCCGACATTAAATAATAGATAAAACGATGCAGCATATTATAATCAAAACTACGAACAAAGAACACTAAACAGAACTTGAAATTGTATAACAAAATGTCACGAGAATATTGAAAATCAATATTGCATCTTGTAATCAGTAGCGTAAAGGTTAAGCATACGTATTAATAAATAGTTACTTACTTTCACGTATCCTGTGAAACGCGCAGATGTACATATACTCGTATGAATTTTTAGCCCTTTTATATATGGTAAATTCGAGTTTATTATAAAGCGAATTGCTTTAAAACATCACGTCCCAAGACCTACACAGTTCACCGTCAACATTGTACAGTGCATTTGCTGCTTTGTTTGACTTACTTATCGCGCAACATGCACGCGTGTAAACAAGATAAATTTTGCGCATAAAGCCGAACAAGAAATGTGCATTTCAAAAGGATAGCAAAACACGAGTGCAATATCGAGTAAAGTAATTATTTTTAATGCAACGCGTCCCGAGATAAAGCTCGATCGCGCTCGATGCAATCACATAACCGACAGTTTCGAAAGCTGTCGGCTTTCAGGGTCGAGAATCGCCACCTCCAGTTTTTAATTACGATCTTTACCCAAAGCCAAGACGTGGAATTTCATTCATTCGCACCTGTCCGGCGGCGTATTGAGGATGTAACGCATCACCGGCTAATGGGCCAGTAATTGGACCAACGGCGCGCACAATAACAGAACCTAAAACCGGCCAGTCGAACGAACGAGATGAAGACAAAAAAAACGGAAAAAAAGACGTGGGATAATCCGTCATCTATATGCGAGATAGAACGACCGAAAATAATTCAATTGTATCGGCCACATTTGGGAGAATATGTACGTCGACCTGGCGAGAGTCGAATTTCCTCCAAATCGTGCCCAGAGACGGGGGGCTAAAAGTTATCCGGGAGATTTCCAATGAGGGGTTTATCTCGACGATCCGATCTAATGGACGAATGTTCGCCGTTGCCGATATAATTATCTAATATCCAAACACATCGCCATCGACTAATCCTGATATCCAGATAGGTACCCGCGCCCGGCCCTGCCCGACGCGTTCAGATGCAAATCTCGGATGTAGGGTTAATTAGCAAAATTCGATTCCAAGTGGAGGGCAACGATTTGAAAAGCCCTTTCATTGTATCTCACGTAGCATTAAAGTATTTTTATAAAATTACATATAATCAAATTGATATTTCATCTGTTTATAAGTGAACTTTCTAGACAAAAAGAAGATCATTTAATTTACGAAGGCCAGGCATTTCATTAGATGTTAAAATCGTAGAAGTGGTAAATAATTATTTATATTTACGTCAAATAATAAACATCCAGTAGTAAAGAAGAAGAAATAAAGAAACGTATGAAAATGAGTTGAAGTGCATTTGGATCAATGAATGTTGTTTTTAAATCAAAAATGCCACTCTGCCTGAAGAAAAAGATTTTCGATCAATGCGTTTTGCCAGTGATCACTTATGGACGTGAACTTAGATATTGAACTCCAAGATGCTACATAAAGTTAAATGCACTCAAAGAAGTATGGAAAGCTGAATGCTCGGCATAATGAGGAAAGGGCATAACAGGAAGCGGAATACGTGGATGAGAAGTATGAAAAGGATAGTGGACATAAGTGCCTGGAGAAAAGGCGATTTAACAATTTATTTAAATTGATTTCAAATGTCATATACGATGAATAGAAGTCAGCTGATGGTCAATTCGGGATGAAATAATAGTAAATGACGTTTGTAACGCCGAAATCAAAAGAAAAACGCGATGTTTCGTGACACGTATCTACTGCGTAAATAGAGGAATGGGTGTATTTCAATAAAACAGTTAATTAATCATATCATTTTTCAATGAGTTTGAAAATAAATACAAATTTCATTTAGTTTGGATAGACATCCGTGAAAAATTTAAACAAAATTAAATGTATAGATGACATCTTAAGCAGTATAAACACTTATCATTCAAGAATTGTTTAAAGTATGTTTTTATTATAATATAAAGCGATGACGCAAAATTAAATGTTTTTTATCGACCGTATATTTAAATGTGTGTTTTTAAAACAGAAACGATAACCTTGAATGTATAGCACGTGTGTGTGTGTGTGTGTGTGTAATCGCTAAGGTAATTTTTTGCAATAATCATTTTAAACAATTATTATATATGTATGTAGGTAACTAAAATTTATTTTACATTCATTAAAATATAATACATATGTACATACGTTGTATGTATATAAAGGAAATAAAATTCGTAATGCCATCTATAAATTTGTTAACACGTGTAATGTAGTGTAAGCGGTTGCGAACATTTTTCGAACAAAATTTCAAGTCCGTCGATTGAGTATGTTCTAGTTTTTTTTTTTTGCTAAATTTAAATTCGTAAATAAATCGTCTCGACTTAAAAAACGGCCTATTCGATAGTCACCGCCGATCAATTTACGATTATGGTGATGAGCGCACAGCCTTGATATTTGCACGGTGATTACACGGCGAAAAAATTGAGAATAAAACTCCATTATGTAAAAACCCATTAGCGTCCAAACGAGATTCGACAAAGGAAATGCTATTATGTTTTAGAAGACGAACCGAAAAAAAAGTCGAAAATCGACCGTAATCATAACAGCGAAGGTAATCATCGAGTTTAGGCTATGAACTTTAATTGCACATTTCGAACGTTTACTTTCAGCATTTTTCGCATACTTCAACTTTTTCACGTCGTCGCAGACTCACAAAAGTGGTTCGAATATGTTTTAATTTTAATAACAATCACGATTCTATCGAGCTCGTTTTTTTCCAAGCGCGGAATCTATGTGGGTTATAACAATCACGACAACGTAACTGTTACTCCGGACATAAATGTTGAACGGTAGAAAAAGAAACGAAGACAAGTTTCTTTTCGGCTATGCCGTTTTGTATGAGATAACACATTGAAGAATTCTGTCTAAAACAGTCAAAAGTACCGCACTGATAAACTTATCAACGCTTCATAATTAACTCAAGCAAATAAAACAAGTGATAATTCACATATACGATTTAAAAATAAGATTTCCAGCATATTATATGTTTGTATGAAAAAAAAGCATAAGCTCAGATGCAACGTGAACTTTGATAATACGAAGACTGCTATTGGAAAACTTCTGAAAGTTTTCCGTATTGAAACTTTAAAGAACGTCACACGGAATAAGTATATACCCAAAGTTAAAGAATGGACCGAGTTGTCAGACCACTGATGGTATGCTTCATAATTAAAACTGATAAAATCGACGTGTGGGTGATGTTCGATGTAGATATTTGATAAGAAAGAAGTTTAGTCACATACAGACGGAGACATCGTTTCATAAACGGTCAAAACGCATCACGAAACCACTTTGTGATAAACATCATTCCCATAATGGACGACTATAAAGTTTGCGCCTCTTATTTAAAACACCTGCACGAGTTTGTTTCGAATGGAAATAAAAATAAACGAATCAAAGATCAAATACGATGAAATCTCATCCAAATAATACAGAAGTCTAATAAATGGTTGTAAATAAATTGAATAGAAAATTTATCCAGAGACGGAAAGTTACACTGCATCTAACTTTTCCGACAAAGAAAAATCTCCATATGATGTATTATACGACATGACACATAACAGACCACAACTTTAACGAGCTTGTGAATTTTCAAGCTTGAAAGTTCGATAAAAAGGTAAAAGTTTTCAAGGCGCATAATTCAACATCAAAATCAGCTGTTTTTGACAAATATATATATAGTCAGTATAAAAATGTCATTTTTAAATTAAACTTAAAATCAGAATACAATTTTTCAATGTGACAAAGGAACTACATATGTATATGTCAAAATGACAAGTAGACGGCTTTACAACTTTTTTGCAACTTAAGTTAAGAATAAAACTTCCCAACAAACGAAATAGTGCTACTTACGCACTTCTACTGATAAGTTTTACGAACTTTTATAACTCACACTTTTTTCTAGTAAAACTAAACAACATACAAAAACATTCAAAAATTTCAAAGACTTGAAAACATGACCTTTGTAATTTCATAAAAAAATTGAATCAATGTTGTACCCAAATTAGAATATGTTAATCTATAAGCGTCTATGATATTATGAGACCAATCTGAACAGGCTTTCATCGCGATCCAAGTAAAAATTTTACAAATTACAAATTTTCTTCAAAAGAAAGCTTTGGGCTTTTATTTTGAGATAGTTATACAACTTGAATCAGCTGTTTTTGCACTTTTCAAGAAATTAAACAGTCAGAATATTGCATATTGACATAAATATAACGGCTCATACATACAAAAACAAGTGAGATGAAAAGGTGAAAGAGCCAAATGAGGTTTAAGAACAAGTGCGAATTTCGAATGTGAATTAAATTTAATGCATATGACATTCACCTGAGATTTATTTTTAAAGCTTTACGATTCAATCTAGGTAAAAAAATAAATTTATAATAAAAGCAATTTTTCATTTACCGGCAAATACCGGTAGTAGGAAAAATCATTTACCGTTTACCAGTTTATGAAGTTTGCCGGTATATCGCAATCCCTAATTGGTATATCGCTCATTGATGTGCGGTTGTTCTTATGCAATATTGCTGGACAACGATCTCGTTGCCCGACGAAAGCGAGGGGTGGCGATGTGGAGGGCTTTAAGGGTTAAATTCTTTGACCGTGCTGTATGCGGATTACTATCACGTGCTGTAGGCAGATAAATGCCAATAAATCTTATAATGAAATATGAATTAGTGAATGTTTTAAACGAGCTTATACGAGTCAGTGACTGACTATATGGTTAATATCGGTGGCCGTCACTGCATCGAAAGTGACTTGATCGAAAGTCGAAAAACCAAGATTTTTCGCGATTGTTAGGACAATATGTGAAATAGTCCGTTTACCATGCATTCATATGAAGAACGGATAGTATTACCCTACATATACATATATAGTACCGTTTACCATGCATACATTCTTTCGATCTTTCGGCTTTCGATGCAGTGCACCCAGACCCGGTTAAAATGCCCATCAAAGGCAGTCAAATGCTTCTTTTGCCTTGTGCAATGCAACAACATGTAATACAATCTTCAACTTTCAACATCAGCTGGCACTTGTTTTGGGGAAGTTTTGTCGTCGGTCGAGAAAGTTGTAGAAGTTATGTATGTAAGTGGAAGGAAGCATAGAAACCAAGTTTTTTCGCGATTTTTATGACAATATGTGAAATAATCCGTTTACCACGCATTCATATGAAGAGCGACTAGTATTACCATACATACATATATAGCACCGTTTACCATGCATACATTCTTTTCGGCTTTCGACTTTCAATGCAGTGACCCAGACCCGGTTAAAATGCTTCAAAGCTTTTATCTTGTGCAATGCAACAACATGTAATATAATCTTCAACTTTCAACATCAGCTGGCACTTGTTTTGGGGAAGTTTTCTCATCGGTCGAGAAAGTTGTGGAAGTTATGTATGTATGTAAGTGGAAGGAAGCATAGAAACCAAGTTTTTTCGCGATTTTTATGACAATATGCGAAATAGTCCGTTTACCACGCATTCATATGAAGAGCGGCTAGTATTACCATACATACATATATAGTACCGTTTACCATGCATACATTCTTTTCGATCTTTCGGCTTTCGATGCAGTGACCCAGACCGGGTTAAAATGCTTCAAAGCTTTTATCTTGTGCAATGCAACATGTAATATAATCTTCAACTTTCAACATCAGCTGGCACTTGTTTTGGGGAAGTTTTGTCGTCGGTGGAGAAAGTTGTGGAAGTTATGTATGTTTTTTAGTGGAAGGAAGCATAGAAACCAAGTTTTTTCGCGATTTTTATGAGAATATGCGAAATAGTCCGTTTACCACGCATTCATATGAAGAGCGGCTAGTATTACCATACAAACATATATAGTACCGTTTACCATGCATAGATTCTTTTCGATCTTTCGGCTTTCGATGCAGTGACCCAGACCGGGTTAAAATACTTCAAAGCTTTTGTCTTGTGCAATGCAACAACATGTAATACAATCTTCAACTTTCAACATCAGCTGGCACTTGTTTTGGGGAAGTTTTGTCGTCGGTCGAGAAAGTTATGTATGTAAGTGGAAGGAAGCATAGAAGCCACGGTTTTTCGCGATTTTTATGACAATATGTGAAATAGTCGTTTACCATGCATACATTCTTTTCGATCTTTCGGCTTTCGATGCAGTGACCCAGACCGGATTAAAATACTTCAAAGCTTTTGTCTTGTGCAATGCAACAACATGTAATACAATCTTCAACTTTCAACATCAGCTGGCACTTGTTTTGGGGAAGTTTTGTCGTCGGTCGAGAAAGTTGTGGAAGTTATGTATGTATGTAAGTGGAAGGAAGCATAGAAACCAAGTTTTTTCGCGATTTTTATGACAATATGTGAAATAGTCGTTTACCATGCATACATTCCTTTCGATCTTTCGGCTTTCGACTTTCAATACAGTGACCCGTACCCGGTTAAAATACTTCAAAGCTTTTGTCTTGTGCAATGCAACAACATGTAATACAATCTTCAACTTTCAACATCAGCTGGCACTTGTTTTGGGGAAGTCGTCGGTCGAGAAAGTTGTGGAAGTTATGTATGTGTGTATGTATGTGAGTGGAAGGAAGCATAGTCACTCACCGTGGTAGAATAGGGCTGCAGGCTGAGCCTGATGCCATCCTGGGCGAGCTGCTCACGCAGCAGCACCCTCAGCTGCACCCTAGGGATCTTGACCAGCTCGGCCTTGCCCTCCTCATACTCGTCGCGATACCTGGCAGAGGCCGCTTCGAGACCCCTGGGCAGGTCGCGATCGCGTTCTCGGTCGCGGTCTCGGTCCCGGTCCCGGTCCCGGTCCCGGTCTCGGTCTCGGTCTCGATCGCGCTCGTGGTCGCGCTCGCGCTCTTTGAATTCGACGACGCGGTCAAAGTCGGAGGAGGAGACGGAGACGGAGGCCGAGCCGCAAGCGGAGCCCGAGCCGCAGCCGGAGCCCGAGACGGCGGCGGCCGCAGCCTCCTCGAGGGTGAAGTAGACGGAGGCTGCGCCCTCCTCGCGAAGAGTCCTCACGGAGTGCAGCAGCCGTTGGCGGTGGTGAGGGTTGAGCACGCCGATCGCGTCCAGGTCCGGCTCGCCGACCTGCTTGCATATCTCGAGGTCGTCGTACCCGTTGTCGATGAAGCTCTCGGCGTATTGCGCGAGCTGCAGCGATCGCAGCCACTCCACCACGATGTTGCTGTTAGACGGCATCGCCGGCCGGCGCCCGCACACTCGCGCACGCACCACACCCGCCGCCGGCGACAGCCGCCGCAACACTGACTGCACCACCACCACCTCCACCACCACCACCACCACTTTACCCCCTCCACGGACGAATCCGCTCCGCGCATGCGCACCGCTCCCTCTCCTCCTGTCCGTCCGCCAATCACGAGCTTTCCTACCAGCGCGCTTTATTCGAATCGTGATAGCTTTCCGCATTGCCACTCGCGCGCTTCTTTTAACGTTCGAACTTTTCTGTATCGTCCGCGGATGCGTCGAGACGCGTCCGCGTACGTATGCGGATTTTGTCAGCGTGTTTATGCGTTAAGTTGGTATGAATATACGGGGCGCGGCATTCACTATGCGGTTTGACATCTGGACATGATATTTATTTATTTATAGAAAATTGTTCAAAATAACCCTTTAATTATTTTTACAAAACACCTTTACGTTTCATTCCTTTATAATTTCATTCCTTTATAGTTTCATTCCTTTATCCTCCTTTACGTTTCATTGTTTTCATGATTGATTGTGATTTATGAGTGAAATTTTGAATAACTCTCTTCCATTTGGGCCTACCGGGATGTTTTGTATTTGTAGTTGTTTCTTACATATTTATTGAAACTGCCTGTAGGTGCAAGGCATTCCTTATGCTATATTTTTTTTTATTTGATATTTTTAATTTATCTGTTATTATTAAATGCTGTTTTTTATGTTTATGTATGGATGTATTTATGTTTATGTTCAAATGTATTTTTTTTATGTATAATTGATGGGTGTATTATTTTCGTTGTGTATTGATTTGTGTTTAATTGTTATTTTGTTTTTTTTTGTGTTATGTTTTTGACCATTGTGGCGCTTTAGGAATTCCTGTTATGCCACAATGGTCTGTTTAGAATAAAATAAATAAAATAAGGTCTCACCTTGAATTTGCCTCAATTATCTTGTCACCTTTTTATTTATCCCATATTAATTGTATTGAAAAAGTCCAACTTACATTTATTCAATCCTTACGCTACCTTTTTCCTACCTACACCCATACTACTGTTCCCGATATTTTAAAAATCCTATATTTTCACAAGCTTTCTGTCAGGCGACGACTTACTGATGCTACATTCTTCTTTAACCCTTTGGCTGCTACGAGGTTTTTCAATGTCCAAGCGAAAAATGCTAACATTTGTAATTATTTTGAAAAAAAATAAATATAATATTTTTTTTTACATACTTACTTCGCCGAACGCTCGTAATTTTTATAATACTTTATATACATTTTTAAGAAACAGTTGTGGACTCGTGCTCTCTCTTTCTGTATTGCTTTTACATGCGTGCGTGCGAAAGAGATACCTACATATATACACTAAATAAGTTTTGACGATTGTTTTCCGACGCTTTATTTTTTTCAATAATCTATTTTTAGACATCGATGTATCCTTACAACATGCGATATATTCGAAACAGGTAGCGGTCTTTCTCTCTTTCTTTCTTGGTTTTAATTGTGTACGTGTGAGCGAGACACACAAGGATGCGAAGTTTCTAATAATCAAATAATTTGTCAACATGTATCATAAACATTTTGTATGCATTTCAGTTGCATTTGATTGATTGCATGAATTCGTGACGTCTCGTGACCTTTATAATTTAAAGCGGATTTCTATTGTTTTTTGCCATTTATTTTAACTCTGCAAAATGATATCGGACAGTGAAAGTGATGAAAGCGAAATAATAGCTCCTCGCCGAGGAACTCGACAAATCAGCAGCTCTACTGATTCTGAAAATGAATTTATCGACAATAATCAATTCCCAAGTAATAATTCCTTATATGACATTGACAACGAACCCGAAATTTACTTTGATGATGAACCCGAAATTGAAGAACTTTTATAAATACGTATATAAAAAAAATGTTTCGTGCCACTGATGCGCTGGTGGCTCAAAGAAAGTATTGAAATACGACAATTAATGACGACAACAACGATCGTCGTAGCAATCTTCGCCGATTTCAAAACAATGATTTATCGTTGTTGTAGCAGTCACAGGGTTAATTATTTTTCCTTTATTTATTTATTTATTTATTAATAGTTTTGGACCATTGTGGCATTACAGGAAGAACCTAATGCGCCACAATGGCCTACATTTAACAAAGATATAAATACAACAGAAAAATAAGAAAGCAGAAAACATGGTAAAATAAAATAATAATAAAAAAGTAATAAAAGGAAAATAATAATGCAATTAAAATAGTACATAAATTATGTAGTAGTATTATGTAGTAGTATTATCATAGTATTATGTAGATTAAGAAATATTTTAAGTAAAAAAAGTAAAATTTTAGTGTTTAATTCAATTGTCTTGCCACATGTGGTTTATTGTGCCACTGTGCTTAATTTGTTTAGTGGCCAAGATTTAGAAAAAACGCAAAAAATACAGAATAAAGCTATGAGAGCTATTTTGAATGTGAGTAGATTTAAGAGTATTGGAAATATGTTAGATGAATTAGGATGGATGAGTATTAGAATTAGTCTAAATATTAGTACATTGTCTTTTGTTTATAAGTTAGATCATAAGTTATTAACTAAGTATTTTGATGATTATATTATAAGGAATAGAGATAAACATAGTTTTTATACTAGAAATAAGGACAAACTAGTTGTAAGTAGAGTAAGAAAGAATAAGACGGCTGGGGGTGTTTTTCACAGGGGTGTGCTCATGTATAATGCCCTCCCTGAGTGCATCAGGTCTGCTAAAAACATGGATGCATTCCTGCGAGGTGCGAAGAGACACCTCTGTGAGGGACAGTACATATAAGTTAATTATAAATTTTAGAGTTAAGTATAATAATTAAGATTTATTTTTAAATTAGCTTGATAGCTAAAATATATATAAATAAATAAAATAAATAAAGATGTACAAAGGAGAAATAAAAAGTAAAATAAATCAAACAAAATATCAGCGAGGCCCAAATGGAAGAGATTAGATTAAGATTCCACTCATACATCACATTCAAATTAAGAAAGTAATGATGAGCGCAGGTTACCAGATAAATATGTTAAAATAGCATCCGATAATCTACGCTCCCCAAGGTGGAAAATATCTTTATAAGGTCTCACCTTGAATTTGCCTCAATTATCTTGTCACCTTTTTATTTATCCCATATTAATTGTATTGAAAAATTTCAACTTACATTTATTCAATCCTTACGCTACCTTTTTCCTACCTACACCCATACTACTCTTCCCGATATTTTAAAAATCCTATATTTTCACAAGCTTTCTTTCAGGCGACGACTTACTGATGCTACATTCTTCTTTAAGTTCATAAATGGTTTCCTTGATTGTTCTGATTTACTGAATAAGGTTGATTTCACGATCCCAATTAGGTATTCTAGACACGTTGCACTCTTTTCACTTAATCCTTTCAATACCAAGTTTAACGGGAAGCTGAATGAGGTTGATCTGTTCAGTATTTCCTTAAATCAATTCAGGAATAACATCAAGAGAATCTTGACCGATTGATCCATTCTTCTTCTATTCTATTTTATAACCTTTTTCCAATATTTTAACACTTTAGTTTAGTTATGCAATGTGCTATTTAGTCATGTTATAGCTTTTATTATTTTCCTTTTTATTTGTTTATCTTGTATTTATCTTTATTTGTTTATCTTTGTAAAAATCTGTAATTGGACTCGGATGTTATATATATTATATATTTACTCTTTATTTTTATGCATTTCTACATTTTGTTGTCTGTTGATTTTTCAATAAATAAAATAAATGTATAACAAAAGAAACAACTGAAACTATAACTATGTATAATCAGTAGAGTACGGACCTAAAGCGCACCGCTCATTGTTCAATTGTTGTAAATGCTTTGTAAAATAGGTTCGGAAAACCATAAACAATGCATTTACAACATTTGAACAATGAACGGCGTGCTCTGGGTCCGGGCTTTAATAATCAGTGATGTAGTGCTTAATAAAAAAAAGAACCAGGTCTGTGTTTAATTTTTACGACGCCCCCCGCATTTTTCCTTACTAAAAATAAAGTTTTATCCTAATATTGGTAGTTCAACTATTTATTAAAAAAAAATAAAAAAATATTCTTGCTTGTTGAACTTATGATGTCTTTTTTTATATTTTATAAAAAATACCATAATGCATCCTCTTCAACATCTTTGATTTTGCAAAACCCGTGTTTGTGTGTCAACAGCAACATTTGCTCTTAGCAATGCTAATACCATCATATGTATACATATGTCAAAAAACTATCAAATTTTAACATGCGAATTAAGGGATGACTATTCATTTAAGCTGTGTTCCTTCATTTAGTCATTTTATCTATCCTCAAGTGCGTAGGGTCAATAGTTCAAATAATGTTTTCTTTCGAAGCTTTGGGTGGTTTTAGATAAAAAAGCCAATAAATTTCATTAAACATCCTTTAAGTTTTGAATGTGCTCAGATTACTATTCGATTGTGGTCATCGAGTGTTAGAACGAGAATCTGCTCACAATATTTAGAATACAAAATTTTATGTGAAATTTTAGTCGAAATATTTTTTAATTGTACTCGAAAAACATTTTTTTATCAATCAAAGTGCCAGGGTGGCGACCTGGCTCAAAAACAAGTACCAGGGCGGCGATCTGGCCCGACTGCACCACTGATCGAGAGGCATCTTATGCGGATTTTGTCAGCGTATTTATGCGTTAAATTGGTATGAATATACGGGTGCGGCATACAGTATGCAGTTTGACATCTGGATATGATATTTATTTATATATTTATAGCAAATGCTAATGAATATATGTATAACAAAAGAAACAACCAAACCTATAACTAAATATAATATAACGTAATTAACAAAAAACTATAATTAGTAACCATAACCTAATATTATAATGCCGAACATTGCATGTATTAACTTATATAATTAGATCATCTTTCACAGAGGTATCCAATAACACCCTTATTAGCACTTCTAATGCTCTCAGAAAGGGTATTATAGATTTGAACACCTCTGAGAAAAACAGTTCCTGCAATTCTCACTTTCTCTGCCTATAATTAATTTATTCCTATTTCTGGTTTTATAATTATGAAAATCTCTATTCCTAACTATGTAATTATTAAAATATTTGGGTAATAAATTATTATCAAGCTTATATACAAATTTTAAAGTGCTTAATTTAAGATTTTTTCTAATATCCAACCGTTTCAATTCATCTAGCTAACTCATCATACTTCTAACGTTCTTACGTTTCCTTACATTCAAAATTGCACGCATTACTCTATTTTGCACTTTCTGGAGTTTGTCAATACACAATCCACTAAATAGGTTGAGCACCGTAGTAGCGCAATATACAGTATTAGGTCGTACAACACAATTATATATTAATATTTTACTTTTTATACTTAATAAATTTCTTAACCTACAAATTTAACCAACTTCTTTTGCCATTTTTTTAATAATATAATCTGCGTGCACTTTAAAACTTAATTTAAATCCAAATAAATGCCTTAATACTTAATAGTATCTACTACTTCTACCACTCTCCCATCCATAATCACATCACTCACAATGCTTTTATTATTCACCCACATCATCTCGGTCTTACTTAAGTTCACTTTCAGTTTATTCTCGCATAACCAATCACTTACATACTGTAATTCCCTACATCAAATATCACACATCATCACCTACAATATATACTAACGTATCATCCGCAAACATTCGAACTTAACATACGTCAAATACTTTCACCAAAGCATTAATATATAAAATATACAACAGAGGTCCTAATTTAAAACCCTGTGATACTCCATAGGGAATAATCAAATTTTTAGAAACTCTTTCATTGATTTTTACATTCTGTCTTCTATTATATTATTCATATAAAATTCAAACCAAATTAATGCTTTCACACCCAATCCCAACTTACTTAATATCAGTCATATCACTCAGCCGCTGTCCAAACTTGTACATTCTCGTTCTCCTCCGAGGAGAAGGGAATACAACAGGACCTCGATTATCCGGATTGTTAAAAACAAGAAAAAATTTTACGACTTGGCTACTTTGAAATGCATAACATAAAAAATCGAAAATAAGACGGTGAAACGAGTCACTTGTCTTCAAAATTCAATACTCAAAAGACGTTTGTTGAAAATTTGATTGACAAAGAAAAAAAAAGAAACGTGTTCTATTATAAAGAAACGATTAGATAAAATCAATGCTTTAAAAAGCGGTGTCTAAGGACGTTTTTTGTCAAATAAATATGGTGTTGGAACGTCAATGATCTCGGATATAAAAAAAAGTGGAAAAATTATGAGTTTACTGATACTTTAATGTTAGAAAATGGAAGGTCAGAGCGTAAGGTTATGAAAAAATCATAGTGAAACACTCATTTTACGAAATAAACATTAACTTATAAAATATTATTCTTCTTCTAATGTCGAATCGATAAGCGATACTAAGTTTCAGTTTGATAGGACTAAAAATACACAGACTGTTCAAAAAATATACAGACACATATACTAACACACGTACATACACACAGAGACACACACACATACATTTTTTTCTATATCATGAAAACAAGATCAGTGATCGATTCTGAGTTGGAATCAGTTGAAATGTCGAGTTCGAATTTTCGCATGATCACATAACTTAATATTTATCATTATTAATTATTACGAATGAACTTTATGTATATATGTCACATGAGATTTATTTTTAATTATTTACGGTACCACCTAGGTTAACGTAAAATCAGTATGGATATAAGATAAATTATTTACCGTTTACCGGTAAATAAAATTTGACGATAAATTGAAATCCCTAGTATTACTCAACTATTTTTAACAATATTGACAGTTTGAATTTTTGCCACATTATTTTTCAATAAATCTTGATTTCATATATATATATATGCATTTATGAAACATATGTATGTACAACCACACCCATCCATTTTTTTTTCGTTGCGATGTCGTTTCCAGGATAGTGATAGAAGAACACGTTTTCAAATATTAAATGAAACAACCGACACAATTGGAAAATAATGCTTCATTGTTGAATAATTACGAGCTGGATACAAGTGAAGCATGGCAGTTCTTCCATATTAATCAGACAATTAAACATAGAAACAAAAAACACACGGACCAGCCGTTTCAATGACAATAAAAAATATGCGGGAATATCTCTATATGCAAAACACCATTTAAGACTTTGAAATTGTATTCAAAGCGGTTTCTTGTGTTCATTTTTTTTTTGTTTCATATAGCATTGTTGTTTTATACACAACACCGAGTATGATACCTACTTGGAATGATACATTGCATAATTAATCGCATTTTTGAATGTCGTTACAATGTCTTTTGTTTTCACATTTACTACCAACTGAGCCGTAGCCAACAACTAAATTAATCCTTAACTAAACTATTTTTATTTTCTCTCGTAGGGCTCCTGACTACGAAATTTATTGTGGCTAGCGACACTACGACAGGTCATCAAAAGTCAATTTTTTTGTCGAACAAAGTATTATTTTATATGAAATTTTTGGAATATAAATACACACTGACGTCAATAAATGGTTCAATTTTTTCGTCATAGTTCTTTTGTCGCGTCCAACAGCTAATACGGATTTTGATTTACGAAAAATATATCTACTGTCATTTGAGGAGTTAAATATTATTAAAAAGTGGACCAAATATTGTAGTTATTAGGCAGGCGAAATTGAAAGAGTTGATAAATCTGCGTTGCTTTTACAATAACTTTCGTAGCCAGAGATTAATATGTAAATATAATAAGTCCTTAAAAGACAGCTCCCGTTTGTATTGCGCTATGAAATACAGCCTCAATTATTTTCAACAAGTTGCTAATATCTTAAAAACTACTACGACAGACAAATTGTGACAAAAAAAACACCTCTACTTGTATGGTCATCTCTAAGAGCCCGGCAAGAATGGGTGACTTTTTTGCGCGACCAGATAAAATTTATGCAGTTGTATGGAACATGCCACACCCGGAAATTCACCGGTTGCCCAAGCCATAAAATCACCGTATCAGCTAGATCTGTTGCCAGCATTTGGTCTGACCCAGTGCTACTCAAACTTTTTCAATTGGTGGACCAGCATATATGTATGTTACAATAATTCTCACGTACCAGCATCAAAATTTTAAATCGAAAGGTTATATATGTACATATGTATGTATATGAGTGAAAATTTGTATAACAAATAAAAATAAAATAAATTATAAGTAGTAAAATTTATTTTATTGAATTTAAATAAGTACAATATGTATATATTTAGACAAAGATGAAAAATGAAAATGAAAAAAAAAACTAATGAAACATATGAGCTTGTTTGTTATTAGACAACTTATCCAGTCGTGGTTTTGTCAATGCCACACGTAATGGATCATGAATATCCACACTATTACGATGTTTTGTCTAAATTAAACTCATAGTTGAAAAACCAGTCCCGCAAAGGTAGGTTGATGCAAATGGTAAAAGAGTATTCAGTGCAAGTTCATAAAGATCTGGGAATTCTGCTTTCAATTTGATCCAAAAGGACTCAAGTGAAGTTGTGGTTTCAAAACACTTGATTTGTAGTCAGATCAATTAGTTTATCTTGCAAATTAACTGATACATCATTCCATGGCAAAAATGGATTTCGTATTAATCCTTTTCCTTTTCGGGGATCGTCATTTGGTGGGAAATATAAATCCCTTTCTTGAATATAAGAATAAAAATTGAAAGAATTTATTGGGTTCGAGGGCAAACGCACTTCTCTATAGCCTTTTTTATTTATTCATTTATTTTATTACATTTTATACCAGGAAGGTCTTACAGCTAAACCTCATTGCGCCTTCCTGGCCAATTACAAACAATACAGCATTTTTATTATACAAGTCGCTGAATTACGAAACACTGAAAACTCGCAAATTAACGAGACATCTATGAATTGTACATAAATTTTATTGTACATTAATCATACTCAAATCGTGGTGACAGAGTAGGTAGGAAGGTTTTTAGCCCATTTAATCGGGAGCCGTTTCAACAATGAAATCAGAGAAATTGGCAAACTTTGATAGGAAACGATCAACCTGGAGTCACAAATATCCAGGTCTGACCGGCAGCACTACAGATATACTCGGAAAAATTATTTTCAATCGAGGTTAGCTCGTGGGATCGAACTCGGCGCCTTTTGGTGTTAGGCAGAAGCTTAACGACTGAGCTATGCTGCTGGCAAATATATATTCTATATTTTTGGGTATTCATTTTTATTTTTTGTTTGGTTATAAAATACAGTAAATCTAGAAATTTAAAATGACTTTTGTTTCATTTTCTAGAAAAATTTATGTACATACATACATATATATGCGTAAAGCATACTTTGCAGGCAACCGATAGCTACCAACATTGTTTCATTGGTCGCTCTTTCATTGAACGAACTCTACAATGCTAAACCTATAATTGCATATGTACATAGATAGTATAGGTACGTGTATGTATGTAGATAGTAAAGGTGAGACTACAAGTAGCAGATATTGCTAACATTTTTAAACTAGATAGTGTTGGCAATGGTGCAGCTGAAACTACTATTCATGTTGAAAAAATAGACTGAAACGCTGAAAAGTTTTTGATTCAGAAAATTGTGGCTTTAGCCAGCGTTGGCAACGAGCAGAATGGGATTCCCGGCTATATTCCCTGGACGGTCAAAAACTTCAAGAATCGCAAAGTATTACATATGCTCCCCAGAGTAGTATTACCGGGGCCCGTTTATCGACGGGATGCGGCAACCCGAACCCGCCAGAACTCTCCTCTCGTATTCGCAATTTGCTATTGATACACCGGCTTACCGGCTTATCCTCTTCCGGCTTATCTCGTTCCCTCCTGAAGAGAGAGCCGACAATGTCAAGAAATTTCACGACTCGCTTCTCGTCTGCTTTCTCACATACGAATCACTTGACCCAGCGTTCGCAAAGTGACGTGAAACAAAATCTAAAAAAAAAAATGAAAAAACCCAATGTTACCAATCCATGTCTCTATATAGGTACATATTTGAGGAATATGAAAAATATCAAAAACAAGATTCGATAATGACGCACATATGTATGTACATACCTACTATACGAACACAATCAAAAGTGTGGCATGGCACGTCTACGAAGACTTCAGCTGTGATAGGCGAGTCTTCGTGTCATTGTTAATTCGTATGATATTATTATGATATTCCATTGGATCCGTCTTGTTGAAGCATGTGGAATCTATGTATGGTCGATTTGGGTATCACTTTTGATCGTCAACTCACCTTTCACAACCACATCAAGACAGTCGCTGAAGTTTCATTTCGTCAACTTGGATTTGTCTTGGGACATGCTAGGTTATTCTCTAACCCTTTGTCCTCTCGCTTACTTTTCAACTCTCTTGTGAGAAATAAGCTAGAGTATAATTCGATTGTGTGGAATCCGCATGAAGAAAATTACTCTTGAATGATTGAGAAAGTGCAAAAAGCATTTCTTCGTTTCCTATATAGGAAAAATTATGGGTATTACCCATATCTCTACCCTACTCCTTTCCTTTTGGGCATGCTTGAGTATAATTCCCGTGAACTTCGGAAAAACTTCTCATTAATTTGTTTTGTTCTCCAGCTTCTAGGTGGTAATACGTCATGCCCGTCGTTGGTGGAACAGTTGGGACTTTATGTCCCTAGTGATTATGTGCGTGGTAGAAATCATCATTTGATGTTTTCACCTCATGCTCGCAAAGTTCTTTATCTAATGGCTCAAATATATAGGGCTATCCGACTTCTCAATGAAATCGTTGCTGCTGAGCCTGAATGAGATATTTCCACCTCAGTGAGCGTAGGTTATCGGAGATTATTCTAACCCATTTGTCTGATAGCCTGCGCTCATCATTATTTTCATAATTTAATGTGATGTATGAGTGGAATTTTGATCTTCTCTTTTCCATTTGGGCCTCGCATGGATGTTTTGTATTTGCGACTGGTTCTTATACATATATTGGTGCTGGCTATAAGTGCAAGACATTACCTACTTTGTATTTTATTAATAAATATTTTTACTTTATCTGCTATTATTTTTTATGACTATGAATAAATGTATTTTTTGTCTGTGTATAAACCAAAAAAGCGAAAAAAAAATGAGAAGAGGAAATGGGGAAACGTACTGGACTAGAACATTTCCCCGATGCAAGTGATGACGTAATAAAGAACCCGCCACGTACAACTAGCAGGTAAAACGTGTAGTTTTAACGTATTAGTCCCACGTGTGTTGATTCGCACGTGCAGGTGCTTTGAAGTCTCGGAATTGAAGCTTATACTTGGAGCATTTATTTGCTTTGCGGCAAATATTGTGCTGTGTTCTTGTGTGAATCGATTTGGAGCAAATTACTTCATATTCGGTAAACGTTTCAACACATTTCCTATTTGATGAATAATCTTCAGGAGAGTTGTCTGATGAAAAGTATAAGCCAGTGTGAAATTTTATCGTGGCTTTACAGTTAACATCAGTGATCCTATATAAATGACTCGTGGCTAATTAAAATCTATTTTGAGAGGATATTAATTTGAGAATTCTGAAAACATCACGTTCTCCTTATTCGATATGTTCAATATTATGAAAGAATAATAAAAAAACTTGTAAAAAGCAAGTGCTCCAGGCAAAAGCTTCTTTTTGAATACCTTCAACGTATACCTATTCATACATACATACATACATTTAAAATATTATTTAAATGCCAAAATAACATGGAATATATGCTCTTATATTTAAAAGCAAAACAAATTAAAAAATCTCAAATTATATAGATTTAAATGTCGTATATTTAATAACAAAAAATATATTTAGAAGTATGACAATGCAGACCAAGTACGAATAAAAATAAACTTATTTTTCACAGCTTACTTTATTATTTTATTTATAAGTATTTCAACTAATATGCTTTTAATGGGTTGGTAGCACTTGAAAGGCTATTGGGTAAAGCTTGTAAGGTTGTGTATACTGATAATATAATCGTCAGAATACTGGATTCTAATTGACTATAATTTAAATCATTCAAATATTCTTTCTGAAACATAAAAAAACAGACTATTGAAAGAATCTTTTGTTTTTATTTTATTTGCATTTTTGCGAGAAGGGATTATAAAGAAAAAAATCATAAAATAAATAAATCATTTAGTAATAATTTTCCCACTTATTTTTACAAAAAAAAAAATACAAAAGCTAAAAGCTAACTATAATTTTTTTCACCTATGTACATATGTCATAGTGCCTTCCTTAAACGACACTGTGGCTGACTATGTACAGTAGTACATCAGTAACACATTACAAAATGTAAGTATACATATATTAATTAAAAATCGCAAGCATATTTATGTGTTGCAACAGCCAACAAATTCGTACTAACAAAATTTTCAAAAGAAATCTTCACAGTAATGAAGTCAATAAGTATCATGAATTATAATCTGGATTAGATCTGGAAGATTAATTCAGATCTTTTCACCGAGAAAATCGAATAAATGTTTCGATTCCGGCTGGAATTCGATCCTACGACCTATCTACTCTCTACTACGATATTCATTCCTCCTAATATTTGTAATATATTTTTTATTTTTTAATTTTTTAAAAACAAAAACATACAGTATGTAATTATTTGTTCATAATATTGACACCAAAATAGTTTCTATATATTTATTTATTATATTTCAACCTCGACTATAGGTGCCACTACATACAGGTTGCCCAAAGCGATACCTATTTTATACATTAGTATCAAATACCATAATTACATATAATGATTATACACAAAACATGCGTTGAAAGCGACTGTGTGACAACCCCTGCCACTCAACCCTTCCACTGCGGAAGCCACTATAGCTCCGTCATATGTAAATGTTCCTCATCCCAATTCATTGAGCTAAACTAAAGAGTTGGTTGCTGCTCTGTCACTCAATTTAACTAGGAAGGTTCTATATTTAATCCCTTGAACTTAAGAAAATGTTTTAATTGTTTCGTTTTGTTCTCCAGCGTCTTTGTGGTAATACGTCATGCCGGTCATTGCTGGAACAGTTGGGACTTTGTGTCCCTAATAATTATGTGCGTGGTAGAATCATGTAGACCTCCTGCCCGCAAAGTGCTTCATTGGATGGCTCATATTCCAAGAGCTATCTGACTTATTTGAAGTTTTTGCTGTCCTGCCTAATTGTGATATTTTCTCAGCGATAGTCAATACATAAGTATAAATTTATAAGTTGATTTATATATAATATTCCGTTTGTTACAAACATTACTAACAAACTAACCAGTAGATTTTATGACAGAATCACTAATAACCATATTAGCACACTTGTGAAGAGTCTCGGTGATTACAACAGAATGTCTATACCCTTCAGGTATAAACACAGATTACCTGAACACAATCTACTTTAGGTCATCGACTTTCGAGAGTCTTTAATTATTATTATGTATTAAATGAGCAATTATATGAATTATAAATAGGTTTTTGAGCTCTTTTTCCTATTATGCTGTACATTAACATTACAATTATATAATACTATGATTACTATCAAAATTAGATTAAAAGTGTAAAATAGAAAATTATCAGTAGATCAGTAGCTATTTAAATAGATATAAGATGTATTGTGAACATAATTTCGTAATATAAAATCAATAAGTTGATTTTATAGTTCTAGATATTTAAGCAACTTTCCCTGGTTAGTTTTAATATTATACATATCAGCACTGTTCTAAGGATACGACGCAATACATACGACCATATATGTACATATAATATCAGATAAGAACAAATGTAACCGAACACTTCGGAGAAAATAAACCAAGCCTGATACATGCATAGGTACTTGAACAATGGCAAACGACATTTACGATCTGAGCCGGCAATCAATCCATGGCTTGCATATGGCTGATCAGAAATTCACACGTGTGACTTATGGACACAATCGAATCTATCGCATTTTAGACCCCACGATTTGCCACACCTGGCGTTCGGTGGGATACGTGCGGCTGCATCTGCAGAGTGCTCGCCTGGGTGTGCAAACAGCAATCACGAATCACGTGCGGGTCCCGTCCAGGGGTTCTCAACTAACGAAGATAAGTTGACGCCCCCTCCTCCCCCTCTATCTTCCAGTTTTCCTACCCCTCCCACATTTTCTCCAGAATCACGATGCGGCCACGTACGGTTGGCGCGTGATGTCATAATCACGCCAATGGACATCAGACCGCGCAAAAACTACCCCTTAGCTATTTTCAGCAGACCGCGACCACCCTCCCTTAAATTCAAATGAAAAAGTTTTCTCTTATGAAGTCTTTAAATGAAATTTACTTCGTACTACGTACATACCTGGGGTGTGGAACGTGTGCCAACTCATGTTTCGTTAGACTCCTACTACTACTTATTAAATTTTGCAGCTTCAAGTTATGAATACTCTTTCTTTGTGTTTGATATGATATTTTCTACAATTATAAATTCCTGCAGTTTTATTATCCCATCTGGAGAAAGTCTTAAGTGTCTGCATGTCAGAAATTTATTAAGTAACGTTTGTAAAGAAAATGCTCCTTAAATAGAAGCAGTGAAATGTAAGACGATACGTTGCATATCTTCAATATACCCACTATTTAACCGTCACAGCTGAACATCATTACTAATTTATAAAAAAAATGTATCAAATCAAGTTTTAACGCTTGAATGTTAGTTGATTTCTACCATTTCTATCACAAATCCTCCATTCCAATCATTTATGTACATATGTCTAATGTTGAAAATGGAAGAATCAATAAAATGTAACAAATTTCTTACACTCTTTGTACATCGTTTGTGCCATGACAGGAGTTACCTCAATGCGACACATATGGTAAGATTATTTTGGAACGTAATTACTACAATTTTTTAAAACAGTATAGATCAATGGCTAGCGTGTAATACTTTAAATTCTGTGGTCATGGGTTCTATCCTTGGCTTTATTGCTGACCAGACCTTGGATATATGACTCCTAGGTCGATCGTTTATTTTCAGAGTTTGCCAATTTATCTGATTTCATTGGAAATGGTTCAAAAAAATTGGTGATCCTGTCCTATTTCCTGCAGATTTTGAGTTAACAATCAAAATTTGTTGATATTTTAAAAATGATTGTTTAAATCAATGTTTGTAATTGGCCTTGAATATTACTTAAATACTTATGTACAATGATTGACCATAGATGTCGTGTAAATAAAAACAACTGTACACATAATACAATAGACATCTATGGAAAATCAACAAAAATTTTGACTCACAGCAAATTTGCGAAAAATACATTATGCAGGTAGCATATTTTTATAAGAGACATCAACAAATTTGAGATGATCGATTCTAGAGTTTGTGAGAAGCTGAGGAGGAGGATACCGATTTTTTGAATCCATCTCAACAATTAAGCTAGAAAAATCATAAAATTCTAGCACGAGACGGTCGATCTGTGTTTTTAATAACTGCAAGATCTTGCCACGACCTCTTTACTGGTATGCAATAACTCTACCAGTGCACCATGCTGTGGCTATATTTACCAAATATTTATAAATGTTCATACATCCATATATATATAAATATTTATGACACTCAACCTAGAGATAATCCGAAATGTTTTCGCGATGAAGATCCTAAGTCATAAGAGATTCAACTAATGTACACTCCATGCAATCCAAATCTGAGCCAATTAAAAGAATACGTGCAAGATTAGTTTGAGATCAAAACAACATTCCACTCTAGTTCGAGCAAATAATCACATAATTGAATCATCATGATTCACATCCTCAATTCGTCGAAAGAAACTTTCTCGATAACGCACGCTGTGAATACCACTAATAACTTATCAGTAGACTGATATTACTCTCGAACATCTGGCGAAGAAATCACATGGTAATAGTAATTTGACAGCAATCCAAGACGACTTAATACATATTGTGGTTCAACTACCACTCGAAAGTGCGCCAGAGTCCACTTGAAAAAGTTTGGCTCACCTTTTGGCTCGGAGAGCTCGAGTTTCACGTACCACCACGTTAACTTCTCTCCAACACGAAATGATAAAAGTTCTCCTTAACAGTGATTATGTACTTTTCTCGAAGCTAAACGTTACACAGATCCAACTTATGTATACTGGCTACATATAAGTACAAGCACATAACGCAAAAACTAACTAAATATATACGCCAGTGGCTCCCAATCTATGACTCGCTACCCATGTCTGCATATACTGTAATTTATTTAATTGCTAATATTTCAGACGACATAAATCGTTTGAAGTCTGAAACGTTCATCCATCTAATGCCGCACATTATTCTTACTTCGTCTATCCATCTCACTTATAACCTTCCTCGTACCTTTTTACACTCTCTTGGGTATCATTCGAGAACTTTTTTTGTCCACCTTTATTCTTCTAGTTACGTGACTTGTCTATTACTAGTTTAATATCTTCACTCGCTCCATTATGACATGTATTTTAGTTGTACCTATTAGACAACCAAACCGTTATCGAGAATTTTGACAAATGTTGCAAAAAAGTTATTCCGTGCATAAGAGATGAAATCAAATGTCACAAATGATCTGTTAAGTTAATGCATGTATGTGTCTTTTTATGCCACTGTTATATTAAATTTATCTTTGTATGTACGTAGTAACAATTTTAAACATTTTGACTGATTCGAACTAAAAATCGATCACTGATCACGTCTGTGTATTGTGGGGATTTTTTGAAGACCATTACTCCTATCGAACTGAAACTTGGGATTGGTAACTGAAATTCTTGTCGACACGACATTAATTTTTTTCAAATTTTTAAGTTGACCGGAAATACATACCCGGAAATACATACCTCCGGTACTTCAGTACCTCCCCTTGTAATTGACATCTTTTTTTAAGTTTTTGAATTCAATTATGTATCTCCCAAACCGCTAAACCAATCAGACTGAAAATTTTTTACATGCAATAGAAATTAAAAAATATATATAACCTGATATTTTTACCAGAACCGGAAGTAGTACTTTTACTCTAGTAAAAGTACTACTCGAGTCTAGATTGTCGAGGTTTTTTTATGTTTTTCTCAGAAAATTTTTGATTTATTGAACTGAAATTTCATATCTCAAAGTTTAAGTTTAATACCAAGTTATGTATGTATAAAATTTGGTAAGCATCCGTCAACCGGAAGAGGCAGTTTACTCTTGTTCGATTTTTCTTTCACTATTTTTTTCGACCTCTTAAACACGTGTGCTCTTCACGAAAAAAGTATAATTCTTGTATTAATGTGATGAAAATAAAAAAAATCACTAAATTTAAAGAAAGGTCAAAAATGTTGTGCCCACTACTCTGTCCACACCCCTGATTGTATCAAGCTGAAAATTTATATTTGTATTCTTTATGACTTAGAGCTGATAAAGTTTTGATCAGAATTCGTAAACCGGAAGTAGTTTTTTTTTTTAAACAATATTTCATTATTTTATTTTGACCTTTTAAATTATTTTAATCTTTTTGATATTTATATTGTGTATAATACTGATAGTGATTTTAATTAATAAAAAAAATTGAAAGAAATCCGACAGCCGGAAGTAAAACTTTTGTTTTGTGCAAGTTTCCATACATTTGCGCTCAATTTGTATCGAAAATGCTGTTATTAGTATTTCATAATTCTATCTGTATGTGTGAATGTGTGTTCGGTTGAATATAGAATTTTGTTTTGTGATTTTCTTATATTCCTCAAGCACATAGATAAAGTCATGGGTTGGTCACACCCGAATTTTTATTATACCCCTAAGCAATTTGGTTTGGAATCACCAATGTGCGGCATATATAAAATTGCAAAAATATTCAGGAATGCACGATGATGCCACTGAGTGTGACATAAATCAGCGGATGATTCACCCGACCGCAACAATCGCGAATTTTACGAGAAAAAACACAGAAATATCTGTATGCGCCCATACGTACCCCGATGGCATTTAAAATTCGTCATTCGAACGAATTTATAGGTGCGGTTGGACTCAGAAATTTTCAATTTGCCGATCGGCAATAAAAAACGTTGACTTTTAGCAGCGAAACGTTGCGGTGGATTTTATTTTAAACGTCGACGATCGTAAATAAAGGTTTGCAAAGGAAAAACCTTTATTGCCTCGCAGCGGAAAGCTGTAAACGATGATGAGCTTTAATGCGACGACGTGAAGCAAAATCATTAAATTGCCGATCGATAAACAAACAAAAAGAAAATAACGGGTTAAACCGATGATAGTTGTGTAACTTCAATACAAAAGTGAGTAAAAAACTGTTTAATAAAATATTGTTTGGCGTCAACAGAACAATACATACATATGTACATTGAAACAAATGCTTTGTCATAGAGCTCTTGAGAATAAACTGAAAGTTTATAAGTTTATAAGTGAACAACGTTAATTTATAAATGGTGACCAACTACAACAGTCATTCGCTAGAATGACGATAGGCCGTATTCATACCAGGCTTAAAAGTAAATCTTGAAGTGTTTCTCACGTGTATTAAATAACCTCATATGACCAATTTCAATTTCAATTTTTGGGTCTTTCATTTATGCACATACTGTATTGGGACAGTACAAATTGAAAAATATGGCCATCTAAAAAGATCGCTCAGTAGATTTTATTATTTTTATTACAGGTATCATTTTTACATTAAAAAAATTGCAAATACAGCAAATTTTTGCAAGAAATACATACATTTTTACCAGGGCTATGGAGTTGGAGTCGTGTAGTCAGAGCATATCAAGCGGAGTCGGAGTCCTAAAAAATCAACCAACTCAACTCCTTTTTATTATTTTTACAGATCTCTTCTTATTACAAGGTCTTTATTAGTGCCACTTCTTCAATTGCTCTGACAAACTTCCTACATTATTCCGATCGCATGCATTCAATTAAAAATGCATTAAATTGAAATTCGCACTTGTCCTAAAACCCTTGTGGCCCTTTCGCCTTTTCATTTCACATTTGCTTTAGTAGTTTCTGACTAAGTAGCTATGTATGAGCCGTTATATTTTAAATTGGCAGAAGTTTAATTTTCGGTTCTAAAAACACTATTTCTGTTTGACTTAATTCACAAATTGCTATCACTTATTTTAATACGATATGTCCAGAATCTCGAAAAAGCAGAATAGTCGTACTATAGGCCACCAGTATTTTTACAAGATTTTTATTGGTTTCACTTCGTCAATTAGTCTGACAAACTTCCTACACTCTATTGATCGCTTTGAAACTTTGCCATTTTGCGAGATTTGGCCGCCGATAGAGATATTTCAATTTCCATTACGATTATATTTCAAGTCGATGGTGAAATATAATCGTAATAAAAATGAGTCAGTGACAACTAACCCGATTTCATTAGCCAGTAGTTTTATTTGTTTGACTCCCCCCCCCTAACTCGGTTTGTCAGATTTCAATTGACTTAATGCCTATAACTTTATTATTTGCATACCAATATCTTATACAATTTGCATTATAGGCTTTCATTATCTCTCATACGTATTTTACTTCACTAATTAAAGAGTATGAAGGTGGGTAGCATATTTATTATAATCAACAAATTTGAGATGCTGAGACTCAAATTTTCGAGAAATGAGAATAAGTTATCAATTTGAAGGAACCGCTGGGGTTTACCTGAAAGGCCTTCCTGGTATATATACATATGTATGTAAGTATGTAAATAAAATATGTACTTTATATACATATATGTATGTACATATGTAAATTTATAACATTATTATGATACATTTGAAATTATATCCAATATAATGGTGACAAAGGTTGCTTATTTGTTTCAACAAGTGATAGGTTACGATCAACCTGGAGTCACATACGTATATCCAGGTTCTGGCCAGCAACACCGGGCCAAGGAATAAACCTATGAACCCTCAGTTGAAAACAATACATGCTAACTACGAATTTGTACTGCTGATTAAATGTAAACTTTGAAAATGTTGATCAAAACGAAAAAAATGTTCAATTTCTTGATCGCAATGCTTTGCATTGTATCAAATCTTCTGTCATTATTATTAGACGTAATATATTGCATAAGTTTCGCGTGGAATTGGCACCATAAAATATTCACAACCTTCGATAACTTCATGCGTATATCCTTCAGTAAGCAAGAATGAAATAAAACAACCAATAAATTAAATAGTTCACTACAAAACAGAACTTAGTAGAGTGAAGTATTGAATTATCTTCAAAAGAAGAATAATTGTAACATTATGCAAATACATACATACATTCAAATGTAAGCCATGAAAATATTTCGAACAAAAAAAATCCTTGAAATACGCTAGATATTATACATAAAAGTAAACATATGAATGTGTATTCGAGAAGCGCCGATTTTTCCCCAGTGCGTAAAACATTTGTATTCTACACCGAAAGGCGACTGTTAAGATTTAGGGGTAAGGTTGATTTGTATCAGTTCTGAACGAGGGAGAATTTCGCACACGTTTGTACACCCATACACATTCAATTTATCAGCCCATCAATTTTGCACACACACACACATCGGTGATGTACGGGCTCCTTTACCGCGATGATCGCTCGAAATGAAAAATATTTTATTATACTCGTACGTCTCGTTTTGGAATACGCGAATCGTAAACAGGGTTGTAATTCCAGCTATATTTTCACGCTTCGATGTGTTTTTTCATATCGACAAAGTATGTAGAGCAGATCTATGTACTTTTTACATCCACACATATATCTAACTGACCCTCCCGTCAGATCTGACTCATCTTAAAAGGGGTGGCTGCGATAGTACAATGAAAATTCCTGTTAATTCTAACGACGGCACAAAAAGAGAGGGATGTTAAAAGCAACCGAAAGTTGAATAATAAAAAACCGAAAAGAGATTAATTCACAGAAAGGTCGTAAATGTACGTACGAGCGATGTGAATCATCAATCTGTGAATGTGATTAGATTTAATCTGGTTATGGCAAATATGATAGTGAAGATAACGGTATTGATTTTTATGTCGCAGGTACTCATAGCTATATAAACAAACAGAGAATCAATAAGTTTGCCGAACGGAGGAGATTCTGAACAGAATACAACCCTAACTTCTTCTCTACTCTGAAGCACGCAGAAAGTGTAGATGAAAGCTTCAAACGTGATTATAAAGTTACGTGATCGAAATAAAGTATCAACGCCCGTTTGTACACTATCAAAACCCACAGAATAAATGGTAAGTACCTATACAAATACATACATTTATGTATGTGTAGAGGACAGAAAATATCATACTATTTTAAAGTTCATTTTGATAATACTGCAATAAATGAAAGTCAACGAATGCACAGTTCTTTCAATTATTTATTGAATTGAGTAGATATCGGAATGGTGTATCCAAATTTCATGTAGCTTAAATGTTATAAAGATTCTAATAAGTAATTATACAAAATTTAATTCAAAAAACAAATTTAAGATGGTTGACGGATTATTGGCCGAATGGACAATTGATCGACGGACATTTAACCGACGAACATTTAATAATAACTTTTTTATTCCAGACGATTGGGAGAATAGTACAATCCACATCGTCCATATAAATATTATTAAGTTAATACACATATAATATAATGATATAATAATAATAATATTGAATAATAAAAAAAATCCAGCAGTATGGCTTAATGATAGCTATATGTTTAGCACCAAGTGATCAGTGGGTTCAATCCGCCACACTGCTGTTTAGATTTGGGGGTAATTGTGACTCTAAATCAATCGTTTCTTATTAGAGTTTGCCAATTTTATCTGATCATTGTTGAAACGGTTCCTCAAAATTGGCAACATATCATCTTTCCTGTTGTCACAAATCTTCTGTATTTATTGTGTGTATAATTTGTAAAAATTATGTTCAAAATCTAAATCCATATACGTCTCAATGGATTTATTCTGTAAGTAATTAATTAATTAATTGTTATTTCGTGTTCTTCAGCTTCTGGAAATACAGTGATTTATGTAATAATAAAAAATGCTGGATTGTTTGTAATTAATTGTCCAGGAAGGCGCATTGGGATCTTACTGTCAAGCCTTCCTGGTATATATGTATCTATGAAAAAAAAAATTAATAAATCATTCAATACTTAGCCGAATAAAATTTTTGATCATTTAAATTAATCAAAAATATCATTTTTATGATACGTTTTTTTTATGATACATGATACATTTTTACGATATCATTGTGATTTCTGAAAATGTACCTATTTGTAATGAGTTTTGAAAAATTTCCATGCACAATTTTTAGCCTGTATCGTTTTATATTAAATAAAATTGTGCTTTTTTCAAAACACAAAATTATTTGAAAATAATATTTGTATTTAGCAAATATGTACATATGTAAGTAGACGATAAAAATGATGCTTTTGGTTTATTAATGGTTTTTTATTGGATTGAAAGTACCTAACAAAAGTATGTGTATTATTGAATTCTGTTTTATTTTTAACAAAGCATTATCTGCATATATTTTTTTATTTATTTTGATTATCTTCAGTATCATTCAAGGCCATTCGCCATCCAATACTGATTAGAAGTAAATAAGAGCAATAAAAAATTTCAAACGGCCAAAATTTCGTTCGGTCAAATGTCTGTCGGCCTAATGGCCGTTCGACCAAAAGTCCGTTCGGCCAAAAGTCCATCTGGCTAAGCGAATGTCGGTCTAACGTCCATCGGTCAAGTGTCCATTCAGGCAAAAAGTAAAAATTGTGTTAAGTACGAGAAAACACGTTTTTTCTTTAAATATGTACTTGAGTATAATATAACACGATAATATGTACATATTTGCGTACTTATAGTCATGTATTAGTTGTCTTGAAATATAGTACATATTAAAATCATCTTACACGTATTTATGTACATACATATGTATATGATGATTTGTTAATGCAGATAGGCCTTGTTTTTGGTTCATATATAAAACATATATTTGTGGATATATAGAGCAAAGTTATGAATACGATTAATTTACACAATCGTATTCGCATAATCAATCATTGACTATACAGGTAAAATTCATGCACGGCGAGGTCGGAATTATCCCGTTTTGCATTGTCTTTCCAGGGGAAGGTTTATATCCTTATACCCAAGGAACAGACAGCCGTGTGATATACGACTTTGTCTACAGAATTCGTTGGTCTCGAACAAGGGTAACCGGGGGTGGAGGACGAGAAGGGGGATCCTATCAAAATATTGTCTAGTAACTTGCACAGTACGTACGTACTACATTCATATATTCGCAAACGTGCAATGTTTGAGATATTACCTATATAAATATATATTGTGAAAGTTTTGCTATTTAAATTGGGGAAAATTTTGGATCAGGTCGTGTCGAGTTGAATTAACGTGCATTTGCGCACACATCCAGACCGTTTTGCTTCAAATGTAATATGGCCGAGCTGCGAATACTTCATGTCCAGTCTCCATCCATCATGTCACTACCCATATTGCTCTATATATCCGCGAGAGCACTGCGCCAACAATTCGATTAATTTTATTTGATTATTTTATATATATCGCGATTAGGTGATTGGTGCTCATCGGCCGCTGGTTTACTAACGCTAATCACATGATCTCGCATTCGCTCCTTCGACGTATTGACAAGCTGTATACAATAGCCAATAAGGTCTCGCAACCCATCGACCAATGATCTTTCTCTGTGAAGAGTACCCAATGGGTATAAATATCAAGCGCTTTTGGTCCGTGCTTCATTCGGAGCTAGCAGGTCGGCGGATCAAGAACAATAAACAAACTCTACCACAACTTCTGCGTCTTTCACTTCGATCTCGGAAACCCCTCTACACGTCCTTGTTACAGTATCAATGTTAATCTTCATTTTGGTAAATAATACTAAATACATTTTCAGAAATGCTTATTATTATCATAATTTTTACTCTCGTGAAAGCTTTATATCTTCTTTTATCCCTGCTTTCAACCTTCATCCATTGTGCTCGAAAATTTTTTTAGTCTGTCTATATATCATCCGTTCAGCTTTCTCTATTACCTTCTGCATTAGATCTATGTAGTGCTTTTTGTACCTAGTACCTTATTATTATATCAGTTTTTGAATATTTGAATATTACGTATCCACTTTAATATATTTATTCGTTCGGTGACAACTATTCATACTTCTTACCCGTGTATTTATCTTTCAATGTCTTCTTATTATTCCAAGCATATACCTTAGCATACTGCTTTACATATCAGTATGTAAGCCTGGACTCATAAAGCATTTTGCATCCACTAAAGCGTATTGATCAAAACTTTCTTCTTTAAGCAATTAAATTATTAACTAGATTTAAATACTAGTTCTATTTATCAAAGCTTTGAAATTAAATTCTGATTTCATTATTTATCTCATTCCTTTCTTTATAGCCGTTCCGCAAAATTTGCATAAATATCTATGTACATATGTACATATCATACTTCTAATTATACCATATTTTATTTTATATATTTATTTATATATAAAATAACGCGAATTTGTTGGAACATTTCAATGAAATAAATTGGAAAACTCTGATAGGAAACGATTGACCTTGGAGTCACATATCCAAGGTCTTGCCAGCAGCACACACCAAGGATAAAACCCATGACCACACAATTGAAAGCATTACAATGCCAATCATTGATCAATGTTGCTGGATATTTAATTAATTTGTTACTATCTAATTAAACTATTACTATCCAATTATATTATTCTTATACTATCTCATACAGCTATTGTATGTATATAAACTATACAGCTATTGTATGTATTTGGCATGTCAACTTTGATTTTATTATGAAATCAACTTTAACAATAAAAAATCAAAAATATTACTCAATTATCTCAAACTATGTAATATTGTATGTAGATAAGTTTTTTCCATCATTTTTCATATTTACATTCACCACAAATCTGTGAATATTATAAAAATATTACATATTCAACACCTGAGATAAACGGTATAGTTCTTATGGATAGACTTAAACTAGTCTTCGAGGCAACTGCACATAACAATAGACCATTCAATTAGTGTTCAATTAGTAACAAAAGTACGCCATCCCAAGCCTAAGTATACTAATACATACATAATTCTCTGATGATTCTTCTCCGATGATATTCTCAGTTTGCTTATATTCCTTGTCCACTCATTACGAAGAATCTCACAAATTTTCTTCGTCACATTTTCAATGAATTGAAAATTTATGAAATTGAATAGTCATTATTTCAAATATTTTCACACACTATCATTTCTATCGGCGCACAATTCCCACTAAGCAATCAACACCCCTATAATAATTCAGCTCAGATACAGCCAGTAAGCACTCCCTTACGCGTGTTAAGGAATACACTTGTTTTTCCAATAATGATAACGTGCATACGTACCACACAAACATAAACATTTGTATACGTAGATATTTTCACCACCTTTTCCCCGCCTTTCCGCCGATGTCAATTATATCGTTTGTATCTTTCTAGGTTTTTTTTCTTCACCTCTCGTCTCAGGCCACCCAACATGGGGATAAAATAGAAAGGATTAGCTTCTCACGCACGTACATTTTCCTCCTTGAGAGCCTTTCAAAACTCATCAACGTTAGTCTCATTTTCCGCTCGCTCTTCATACGCCCGCAAGTCGTATTCATTTTCATCAGCTCTATCAACCCTGTCGACACCGGAAAAGTTTTCAGAATCACACAGCTACTCGTCAATATATGTCTATGTATGTACATTGTACATTGTATATATATATATATATATATATATATATATATATATATATATATATATATATATATATATATATATATATATATATATATAAATATATATATATATATATATATATATATATATATATATATATATATATATATATATATATATATATATATATATATATATGTATGTATATACACGATAGAAATTTCCATGACACATCCTTGATTTTACATTTGCTCGTTGCGAATGGGCTTCGTCCAGCAGAGGAGCTCACAATCCCGTCACTGATGATGATTATGATATATACTACACACATTCTGAATGGCGAATGGTGTCGATTGTTCGTGTCCACGTCGGCATGGGGGGGTAATAAGTACCCCCCATGACACGACAGCTGAACGCTCTCCGTCAGGGCTCGTGTCAACTGGACGTCAAAGTGTAGTCCTCTATGTACATGTATAGAGTGCCGAATTGGGTAAAATTGGGAAAAACACAGTCAGTGAAAAACATCGACGACAACTCGAAATTTAATTCTGAAAAGGTCCGGATTCGAAAAATTTTTAGCCGAAATGAATTTACATAAATGATTTTATCTATGTATTCTTTTCCAGCATGAAGAGTATCAAACACGGAATTCAATAATGATATACATTGTATACAAAAGATGCGTGACAAATTAAAGTAGTTTGTTGAGTTCAATAATCGATAATCTTATTTTTAATTTTACAATGTGTGTAATCTGTAAGAAGGCGGATGGTAATTTTTACGCGGTTATTCGATATAATATTGTAATAACATGTTTTCTGTGGTATAATAGCACGTTTCAAACTAGCAACAAAATATATATCCTTATCTATCGTGATAAAACCGCAGAACGACAGTGCTCGAAATCATTCGATGCATTTCTATCGAATCGGTAAGTCTAACTTTATTGTGCTTACCACTTGTATTTCTACTTTAATTATGCTGATGTTGTAAAATTTTATTTTATTTCAGGAGAAAACTACATAAAATAAAATCAGAAACAAGATGTTCGTAGTAAAGGCCAAGTTCAACTTTGCTGCAAATCGGATGGAATATTTATATGATGCCATGAAACAAGAAAAGCACTGTGACGTCATTTTTGCTGTTCGAAATCGGAGGTATCTTTATTCGAAATCAAAAATATTAAAACCCAATTTCTTTTGTTAGTTTTAATCATAATTACAGCTACTACGTGCACTTGATTGTGCTATCGGCGTGCAGCGAATTCTTTGGAAGAAACAAAGATAACTTGAGTGAAACTTTTTCTTCTTTTGACTTCAACGTTATCGATGCAATCCTGAAGTATTGTTACACTGGAGAAATAAGTAAGAATTCATAATTTAAAAATAATTTATTCAAAACGCGCGTTTTTGCCATTCATGCAATCATTTCGATATAATTTTAGGTATAGACGACCATCACTACGAAAAATTTATGGAGCTAGCCAATCTACTCGAAGTGAAAATTCTACTTCAGTATAAAACGGTCGATCTTTCTAATTGTCTGGAAGTTTTGAGATTAACGGATGATTCCGAATTGAAGACGAGGGCTATGGATTTGTCTCTTCAAAATTTTGAGACTGTGAGTGTTGGTAATATGTATATAAAAGTATGGTCACTTTAATACGATTTAATTTCATTTCTGTTTTAGTTGCACAAAACACAAGATTTTCTCTATCTACCAGCCTCCACCGTGATCGAAATTTTGAAATCGGACGATTTGATCGTTTCTTCCGAAGAAGACGTATTCGAATCTGTGAAAACGTGGGTAAATTATGATAATGCTAGCCGTAAAAATGACTTGGTAAAGCTGATGAGTTCGGTGAGGTTATCCTTGCTTTCGATGGAGGTATTCGAGATTTATTTATTGAAATTATAATTTATTGAATATCATTCATAAGATGTATTATATTTTCAGTTTCTTGTCGTGGAAGTAATGAAGTTCTGTACTTCGTGTGAAGAGTGTATTATCTCTCTTCGAAGTGAAATTATGGACAAGATTTCATTGAATAGTAAATCTTTCATCCAAAGAGAGACTCGTAGAAAAAAAGAAAAAATAGCACTAGTTGGGGGAGATGATTTAAATGTGAGTTTTATATCACAAGTATAATATTTTGGTTGGATTATAAATCATTTTATTGCACAATGTGCTTTCAGGTGGCAAATAACATCGATATATACGACGGAATAAATTGGAATCTATCAAAAGGCATTGATATAAATAAATATTTTTTTGCATCTGTCAACGTGGGACATTGGATCATTATCATCGGCGGACTGATTTCTTCAAACCAATCACTGACTTCAGTAACATTTTCCGGTGTTTTGAAATACGTGCTTATATAGATCGGAATATAATTTTTTTTTTCAGGTAGAATACATTGATTTGAAAAATGGTCAGAAACATCCATTGAAGCCGTTAAATCAAGCTCGTGGTTATTTCTCTGCAGTAACACTTCGTCACGATTCTTCCACAGATGTTTACGCCATTGGTGGTTATGGAAATGATACGGTTTTATCATCAGTTGAAAGGTGATTAAATTTCAATCATTTAATCAAATCGATTTAAAGAAAAGTAGCGTTTATTGGTTTTGGATAGGTGGAACAGCAAGTCTAGGGATTGGGAGATCATCGTTCCATTGTTGGTGGCTGTTAATCGTCATAGTTCTTCTGTCATCGATGAAAAAATCTATGTCACAGGTGGATTTACAAGTGAAAATGGTAGAGCTACAACTACTAATAAAGTCCAAATGTATTCAGTGGAGTCAAATTCTTGGACTTACCGCGCTCAGATGATTCAGGAAAGATATGATCATTCGGTGATAAATTAATTTTTTAACAAATATCGCAAATGATATAAAATTTTCCAAAATGAAATTAGCTTAATTTTGATTTTACTATCTTTAGAGTGTCGTATTCAAAGGGAAACTTTTTGCAGCTGGTGGCTATCACTATCAAACTAAAACTTATTTTGACAGTGTCGAGCATTACGATCCGATTGCAAATCTGTGGACAGAATTTGCCAAACTACCTTATCCTAAGTCCGGAATCAGTCTCTGTTGTTTCCAAGATAACATAATTTGTATAGGTGAGTTTTTATGCAACTTCAATTGAATTTATAAGTATTGGATGCCATACTTCCCGGGATACCGGACCAAGTCCCAATTTATTAATTCTATGTACATATGTATGTTTATCTCCGTATCCCGGTCCACAAGTTAGTTGTCCCGATATTCTAAATATGAGCCATTATAATCAAAAGTCCAGTTTTCTTCATTTTGAGAAATATCTCACAAAACATTAAATAAAATATTTTGTGTTTAACAATTTTCAAAAATACTGGTGGCCTGTAATACGTTTATTCTGCTTTACCGATATTCTGGACATATTGAATTAAAAGAAGTCATAACAATTAAGTCAAATAATAAAAATAGTGTTTTTGGAACTGAGAATTGGATTTCCGCCATTATCGGTCCCGGACTTCAAAATCTAGGAGCGCCAGAATCGTCATCACAAATTTCAATTGTAATGCAATAAGTGAAAAAAAAATTAAAAAAAATATCATTCCTGATTTTGAATAAAAACTTTAAAAAAATTGACCATTTAAAAGATCCTTTATTAATTAATAGATCAAATAGTAATCAAAAGTTGTTTTAGATCTTCAATGACTCAGGATTTCAATTTATCATTCAATTCCATTGTCCTAGTCGGCATATGACGGCCCTAATGTAAAAAGCATTCATTGTTTTGATTTTCAGGTGGATATTCAAATGATGTTTGGGAATACGACTCAACAAGCAAATATTGGAAACCTTTAAAAAGACTTAGCAAAAGAAGAAGCTTTTCGTTTGCACATGTCATTCCATATGATTCGATTATTTGATCAACTATAGATTATTTTTGTATTACTTGTTATATAAGGTAATCATTATAATTTATGTGCACTTTTTGTTATATTTGAATTGTAATGTTTAAATGTTTTAATAAATATATAAATGTAACAATAATAGTAGTCGCATTTGGTACATATAAAGCTGAATCTTTATTTTTTGTGTCTTTTCAATTTAGTGCAATCAAATTTGGTGTACTCTCGAGTCTTAATGGTAGTTTTACATATGTAGACGGTTTTTGAAAATATATACACCCGAAAAATGCCATTCAATTCGGCTCGGTAAGGAAACAACTCAATTGACACAAATTAAATTGAATAATTAATAGAAATTTAATCCCGAAATACACAGATAGCGTGACACAACAGTGATCATTCATTCAAATTAGTAATTTTTGTACAAGTTAAATTAAAACAAACGACATGATTACGTCCTACACATCCCCAACATTAGTCGCACGTAAATATTTGACAAAAACTATCTTAATGTTGCGAATTAATTACGACGATAGTCGTAAACATTCTCAATACGACACTCCGGAGAGCTCGCCCTGAATTTCGCTAAAAGCTTTGAGTGTAATTTAACTAACCGAATTCGTTATTCATTTTATCTGCATTTGCGATTTTATACAATAAAAAAAAATGTTAAAACCAAATCGAATTTTTATTCACTTACACGACCTGCAGGTAGCCAGTAGGTCACGCGCCCCTCAATTATTATTGCATTGTCGATCGCAAGTTAAAAAGGGTCACTCCTTCAGAGTACTCATAGGGTCCTCTGCTCGCCACTGGGTCACTGTGAGGCCATTTTGATAAGACCACTTCTGGGAAAGGCCACAAAGGACCACCTAGTCGAATATATAAGGCAATGGCGAGCTTTCGCCAAAGCACCCCGCTTACTTACATGCTTAGGTATACGTAATATGAAATCCTTTTCGATTCGTACCTACTTGCCAATAACACTTCACAATCCATTGTGAACCTTTAATTATAATGTACAACGTTCGGCCGATTGCCAGAAGAAAACGGTGCTTGCGTTAGTTGGGTTTTATGCTATTTTTATAATGGCCTTTCTTAAACATTTTTAGATATAATACTTTTGAGCAAAAGTTGTCTTCTCCATCCATGTTTTTATGTATGTGGCATATGTTCATATATAATATAATTATAATTTATCAGAAGATGCGAAGAGACACCTCTGTGAGGGACAGAACATATATGTACGTTAATTATAAATTTTAGAGCTAAATAATTAAGATGTATTTTTAAATTAGCTTAATAGCTAAGATAATATATAAATAAATAAATAAATCAGCGATATCTCAGTAATACTTAATCGAAGTCAAGATTATATAAAAGGTCACCGATTTGTCTTGAGATATGCTGGGTTATTTTCCAACCTTTTATCTTCTCGCTTGCTTTTCAACTCGCTTGTGAGAAGCAAGCTAGAATACATATGTATAATGCGATTGTGTGGAATCCGCATGAAGGAAATTACTCTCTAATGATTGAGAAAGTGCAATAAGGATGTCTTCATTTCCAATATAGGAAAAATTATTGGTATTACCCATATCTCGATCATACTCCTTTCCTTTTGGGCATGCTTGGGTATAATTCCCTTGAACTTCTTCGTTTTGTTCTCCAGCTTTTACGTGGTAATGCGTTATGCCCATCATGCTGGAACAGTTGGGACTTTATGTCCCTAATAATTATATGCGTGTTAGACATCATTATTTGATGGTTGTACCTCCTGCCCGCACATTCCTTTATCGAATGGCTCCTATTCCAAGAGTTATCGGACTTATAAAGCTGAATCTTTATTTTTTATGTGTTTTCAATTTAGTGCAATCTAATTTGGTGTACTCACTGAAATCATTGCTACTGAGCTTTAATGTGATATTTTTCACCCCAGTGAGCGTAGATTATCGGAGATTATTTTAACCTATTTGTTTGGTAGCTTGCGCTCATCATTATTTTCACAATTGAATGTGATGTATGAGTTGAATTTTGATCTTTTCTCTACCATTTGGGCCTCGCAGGGATGTATTGTGTTTGTGGCTGGTTCTTATTTATTGGTGCTGGTTATGGATGCAAAATATTTGATATTTTTACTGTATCTGCTATTATTATAATGCTATTGTTTTTTTATGATTATGTATAAATGTAATTTTGTCTGTGTATACATGTATATAATTTTATCTTTAATCTTTCTGTATTTTTCGGACATTGTGAAGCAACTTGGGAGTCTTGTAATGTCCAAAACTTAAACTTAAATAAATAAATGGATATTGGTTTTGTACTATTGTATGATTTTTGGCCACACTTCTTCTGTTTACTAAAATTTATAAATTTTGGCGGTTTATTTATAATATGTATACACTTATTATACTTAAAAATCATCATATGAATGTATACTATTAAACTTCGACTTTTGAATAATGTATCTACATAATACATATATAATATTATACATAATAGATGAAATCAAAATTCACCCCATTAAAACAATATTAGCTTTATATTGCTGTAGATAATTTCCTCAATTTTAGATATATTAAAATTATAAAATGGATTAATTTTTAAAGTTTATTTCTTTAATCGATATTATATTGGAAAATATCGCTTCGTATAATACCTTGCAAACTCACTCAACGATGAAATAATTGCAAAAAAACATTACAACACAAAAAATATAGCCTTAATATCCTTGAACATAATTAACCTGTGGCTGTTTTGTGCTATATTATCGTTTTAACAATAACGACCTTCGAAGTTTTTCCAGTGATTCCATATTTATTTTTCCGATTTATTCAACCGAACAAAATTGTTCGGCAGATTTAAAAAAAAATCATCTTTACAAAAAAAATATTAGTACAGTATTTTATTATAAACACATACATATACAAAAAATCAATTATTATATAAAATATAAGAGTAAGGGTGCAACGTTTTTTAACACATCTATTTATACAATTCAAAAGGAGTTTTCACCTCAATATGTTTCACTCGACAAAATTTTCTTTATAATGAAGTCAAACACGATCTGTAATAGACGTGTTTGTAACATACATAGACAAAAATCTTTAGGTCACTATCCAATTTAATGATAATGATAATGATTAATGATATTAATGTTTATTTATGACTAAATTGTATTAATGTATGTTACTAAAAAGATAAATTTATTATAATTATAGAGGCCTGGTGTACGCATTCCGTGAAGTGTAATTTTTTTTTTACTTTCAGTTCATAAAATCCGCCCATTAGAATCTTCGCTGTGCCTTTTATATGTAACAATACATTTACATGTATATCTAGTATAATATTATATGATATATTCACACTTCAAATTTATGTATGTGAATATAACCAAATTTAATTGGAAAAGCCGCTTGAACAGTCAAACAAATCCAATTATCACACATTAGACAAAAGTCATCCGTGATAATCGCCAATTATCAAAGACAACCCGCCCACCCCTCGAAGAAGTGCCTCATTCCGTTTCGAAACTGATGAGTCGTGTACACACCCTCTTAAGCAAAATGAAACTTTATTATAAATCGCAATAATTAGTCAGGGTGTGTCAAACGCATTGGCGTCACGTGGTCGAGTGTCATCCATCCAGCGCGCGCTGTTTGCGAACTCATTGCCAAAACTTTCCCATTATACGTATAATAATTGCACCACTCGTGTACGTCAAATTGTTTCCCTGTATCGTCACTCCCCTTTATCGCACGGTTAAAAATTCAAAAGTTCCAATTCAAAACGACAAGGCGATAAAACCCGAGGCGGTTTACTGCAGCGCGACCTTTTACGATCCGATATTCAAATTTCGATTTATACGTTGCATTAAATCAACGAATTGCTAGAATAAAAGCTATGACGTATTCCGATTTGCCCCCTAGTCCAAATTTCGAATTTTCACAATATACGTATGTATGTGTGTACGTAGAGACCGTGCAACACGAGACTCGGTCGTAAAACTTGTCGCCGCAATATAACCCCGTACGATCCGTGCTAAGTTATTAGACGCAATAAGCATAAACAGGGGTGTTTCGTTGCGAACAAACCTTAAAGATAATTTTCAGGGGTGGTGGGTACTGGTTTGACTTATTGAAATTGTCACATTCGATATTCACTGGAACGAGCTTTCGTACTTTGGTGCATACATTTACGAGTTTCGGTATTCAGGTTTTCTGTTTTATTTTTATTTAATCAATCATGACTAGATACACGTATTTTGGGCATTTTCCTATTAATGCTTAATTGATGCCAAAATTCGGAATAGATGCTAAATTCGTAAAATATGCGAATAGATGCTAAAATAACAAACAAAAATTAAATTTGCATAACATTAATAAAATTAATAGACAATTTAGAAGAGTCTTCCTATCCCTTTGCCCATTTATTATGTGAAGAAATTGAGGGGATAAAACAGAGCTCGCAGTTTACCATAGATGGTGTTTTTCCTGTCGAAACCAAGCAACTGCTTTTGTCTACTACTGTAAAAAAAAGACAGTTGGAGTTGTGTATCCAAAAGGCTGCTCAAAAAAGCGTCTTAAAATTAGACTCGCACTCAAGACTAAATGAGACAAATCTATTCCTCCAAACATTGAGTAAGCTATTCAATCCATATATGGTAGGTACAAAATCTAATATTAATGTTAAAGAAACAGCTTTGTTTTTTAGAAACCTGCCATTGTTTTATGTATTAACAGAGGCTTACTGTTTGGAAGGATATCAGCACTTTTTTAGACAATTAATAGAGAGTATAAAAAGTGAATCCACGCCGGATATATTGCTATTATTGATGGCAACAAAAATTTAATATTAAGAGTTTGGTTGTGCAGCTCTAAAATCTATTTGGTGTCCCATTTTCTTATTTAACTACATACTATTATTACAATAGAATTCAATGCAATGCATTATATTACTGTAAACTTTTCTGTCCATGACATGACGTTGACAATTACTTTTATCGTCTAAAAAATATAAATTTCCATTAATATAAAAAGTATACATACGTATTCCATAAATAAATCAATAAAATCGACAACTTACGTTGTTTATATCAAAAGTTTGTTAATGTAAATATTTCAAAATATGAAACACGAACTCAAAACTAACAGAATATAAAAGTTAAATTCTACCAACCGCTATAATATAAACACACGAATAATGTTGAATTTATCGACCAAAATACAAAAATTTGAAAGCTGAAAAGTACTACAAATAAAAGATAAAATAGCCGACTGTAGATTCCAATATTCATTTTAAACAGGAAATTGACAGATTTTGAGACATCGACCGAACAACACCAAGATATAGAAAAATCGCGCGATTTAAAAAACACATTTGTTTTGACAAATGCCCGGATTAATAGGGATGCATACGCCGAAATATAATCAGTGATGTTTAAAATATACTAAAGGAACCACCTTAAATGCTTTCACAACATCCACATAACGATTATTACGTTAAATGAAGGCACACACACACACTTGATTCGAGGAATGTTCAAACGTAATATTTAGTCTGCCAGATTAAAATCATAATTTCATTCAACAATGAACATTTCAATTTCGGTACGAAGCAACGTTCACAATCTCCGAATAAACGCTCACATTCCCGAAAGAGTCTCGCGATTTCGGCGAAGGCTTTATCAAATACACGTGAACCATGAAGCTTTTTAAAGTGTGGGCAATTTCAAGAACACACCCAAGTAAACCCGTTATCTCGCCTCCACACACACACTCGGCGAGCTTTCGGCAATTACATATATTCGAGCTTTCTCACGAAACACTTCGTCGTTCGACTCGAATTTTCCGGGGGAAATTTTAATTTTTCCCACCGCTCAAATGCACAAAATCGTTTTAGGGCATTTTGCGTTGCGTAATTTGACGCGGCTGCTAGTGGTAGACGTAATACGATTTTAATGCGTTTTAAATTCGCATAAATCTGGCCGCGATTCGGCGCGAGAAAGCTTTCCCGTAATGAGAGAAGCTCGCGAAAATATCGAAACGTTTACGGTTTCGCGTTTGCGTAACGCGCCAAAATGCGAAGCTAATGGGTTAACCGTTATCTGATGCAATGCGACAAAGCTGATCTTTACTTACATACATACAATTTAAATGTTAAATTTCGGCATGTGTTATTCTAAAACTAAATAAATACAATCTGCTATAAATATTAATGTTTTTGTGATATGAAAAATTACAATTTGATTAAAGGGAAGATGTTTTTATTTCAGTATATACATACATAATTACAATCATATGTTAATATTTGGCCTATGAGTGAATTTGGTAGGCTTAAAACTACATATGAATGAGTTTTTTCCACGATTTAAAAAAAAATCAAATTAAGATTAGGTAGTTAAGATTTTAAACATGTCGATTTTATTTTTATTTGCTTATTTCTTATTTATGAACTGTTACGTGCTTTAAATTGTAATTAAAATGGCGGGTTACTTATTCCCTCTTTCGGTCAGTAAATGTAATAGACATATGTATGTATGAGCCGTTATATTCGAAAGTGGTGGAAGTCCAATTTTCAGTTCCAAATACACTATTTCTGTTTGACTTAATTTAAAAATTGTTATCATTTATTTTAATTTGATATGTCCAGAATCTCAGAAAAGCGTATTACATGCCTCGCGTATTATGTACATACATATTATGTAAACGTATTACAGGCCTCCATAATTTTTAAATATTACGGAAAACATTATATTTAATGTTATGCGAAATAATTCTCGATATGAAGAAAAGTGGACTTATGCCACTTTCACAATATAATGGCTCATATATTAGCGCTGGCTGTGGATGCGAAAAATTCCCTACTACATACATATTTATTGTGTTATTTTTTATATTTACTATTGTCTTCCATTGCTTATGTTATTGTTTTTTATGATTGCATATACGTATTTAAATATATTTTTTTTTTGGAATACATATTTTTTGTGTATATCTTCTCTTAATTATATTTTCGACCGTAAATAGGGCACAATAGGGATTCCTGCATTGCCACAATGGTCCAAACCTAAATAAATATCTAGTCATCAAACTTCAAAATTAATTTATTGACTTATTATATCTGTATGCTATGGTCAGAATTTTTGTGGTTAGTTAATTCTTTAAATGATCTGTCTGTAAATATTTTAAATAATCAGTTATTTATTTAAAATGGTTAGTATTTAAATTAATTAGTTATTCAGAAGGACATACACATGAATACATATATATACATATATGTATGTATGTAGTTCAATGATGTGTGAACTTAAGATAATCAGAAAACATGAAAAGGAAAATAAAATAGCGAGACATCTATGTTATAGATAATACATTTTTGAAATCATATTCAAATAGTGGTGATATAGTGGTTAAGATGATTTTTTGCCAATTTGATGGAGGAACCACTTCAGAAATGAATTCAAATATCAGAAACAATCGACCACTCTCGAAGTCTCGATGGTGATGACTAACTTAAATACTAACAGTAATGAGTTTATATACTCTTCTTTAAAACAATGAAATGTTGAAGCCACGTGTCGAAGAATTTTGGTTAGTCAGCGTTTAAGGTGTGCTATAAATCAATGGTGTTACTTATTAAATTAGGTGTACCACAAAACAATAGTATGTCTTATCCCTACTGGCTAGTCGACTACATTGATAAGCGAGGTACATAACAATACATATGTATATTGCTTCCACTCTTATAACTAGAGGTAGGATAGTCACAGTGCTATCCATTGTTCGGCAAACCTTTAACAATGCATTTACAACCTTTGAACAATACACGGCCCCCTCAGGCTCCGGTGACTACTTATAGCACCTTACAGCCATATTTCATTCACCAAATCTATCCAAACTTTCCCACGCCGCACAGTGATATAAAGCGAACGAAAAAACGTTCGAAACTTCTCAAAACGAGTCGAATCTCACATATGAACATTCAACATCAACACCGCACGGACGATATTCGAATGTTATGATAGCAACAGCAGTACTCGCATGCCAGGGGCTAAAACAACAAGTTTGCATGAGGCTTGCACATACACACACCCACCCAATCACCCACCCCCACTGTCCGGTTCGTTTTAATGGCTTCCTAGCACGAGTGGATGTTTGCATTGCCAGACGCATGATTTATGCGGAATTACCTGCCATTCGCCGCTTCACACGAGCCATTCGTGTAATATGCGCGCGCGACTCTTCACGACACCCGAAACTATCCTCTATAAGCCCGTCCTTTATACATGGGGTTGGTGTGGGTGGCACAATTAGATGCGACTCTGATGGTGTATATCACACGAGGTAATGTTGGGTGTGGGACCTGTATGGAAATGCACGCGAACTGTGTGCGTTTGATGGGTGGCCGTTTGAAACGAAAATGAAACGCTGTGCAAAAATATTCACCGTTTCAAAGGTTTTCAGTTACAAAATGTTGCACGGGGAATGATAATTGGAGGTATTTAGAAAATGGAGGGTCGTGTTAAAATTGAACTGTATCGAGTTATACGCAATTAAACTGTGAGGGGAGTTTGAAGGGTGGTGGATGTTTTGAAATGAATCCTTCCACAGTTTAGTAGATATTGTTTCAATGGGAATTTTAAAGATCTTTAGCTAGGGAATAATATATTGTAACGTGAGAACATGGTTTTTACAATTTCGCTATAGTGACATTACAGATTAGCTCCAGGTCGTCACTATTACTAATTTATTACAAGACATTGAAAACTCATTTAAATACATAATTATTACATACATACACATGTTAATCGAAACAATACCTGACATCTATGGTCAGATATTACAAACATCGTATAAATACGATTAATAAAATTTTTAATGTAACAATACGAATTTTTACATTCGATAAACAACCACAGATGCATCTATGGTGAGAAATCTGGTGAAACCTGAGATATAACAATAGCTCAAGGTTTTCAACAGAAAATAGGGAAGGAAAAGCCAATTTTACAAAAACCGTTTCAATGAAAATCAGAAAAATTGGCAAATTCTGATAAGAAACGATCGACTTCGACAAACCAAGGTCTGGCCAACAACGAGACTCTTAGTGGGAATCGAACCCGTGACATCAAGCAAGAAATAATTCATTACTCACCACTAGACCACGCTGCTGGTTATGTAGAGGTACACACGGCAGATCAAGTATTCTTTAGTAAGCGGTGGTACCGTCTGGACCTCCCAGATCATTGAATAAATGCTGTAAAGCGACTTTGGCCTTTCATTGGATCCAGAACCCACCCCTACGAAACAATATATATATATATATATATATATATATATATATATATATATATATATATATATATATATCCAAGGTTTGGCCAGCAACACCGGGCTACACTTGACCACCGAGCTTTGTTGCTATTTGTAAATAAATGCTTAAGCATTAGCTGAAACAGCTTTCACTAACAGAATTTAAATTCTATCTGCTACATACAATACATGCATATGTACATTCAAAGAAACCGTCATAAATTCACCGTTTTTTCAATTAAACCTAAATAACTCGGGCAATATTTAAATTGTCGGTGTCCTCGGGCGAGATAACCGTAAAATTTTCGCAAAGTGTGCGTTCACCCTCGCGCTTAAGAAAACTCATTTTCCTCGTAATGAAAATTGTAGTCGTTCGCGCACTCGTACATATCTTTCGGTGGCGTGTAGCGCCATGTGCCGCGACACATTTGCTCGAATGTTTTCTTGACATTTGTGCAAAGTCGCTGTTTATATGTTAATTTAAGGTCTGGACCCTCACTTCTTCGGTCGACCTCCGTACTCTTCCCAAGGGACTTCCACGATGTCTTTCCCCTTTATTTCTGAGATTTTACAGTGTAATCGCATACAAATCTACACTAAAACTAATCGTCAAACTAATTTACACATGTACTAAACATACAATTGTTCCGTTCATTCATTTGAATAAAAATTAATCAAAAAATTTAAATCTCGAGACTTTTACGTACATATGTACATACATAAGGTCATTGTTTTTATATCATTAAGGCGTATTTAAAAAAGTATTCATAAATGTACTCTATATATTAAGATATTTTAAAAATCCTTTCTTTTAACAATCTTTCTGTCAGGCGACGACATACTGATGCTATATTCTTCTTTAAGCTCATAAATGGTTTCCTTGATTGTTCTGATTTACTGAATAAGGTTAATTTCAGAATCCCAGTTCGGTACTCTAGACGCGTTGCACTCTTTTCACTTGATCCTTTCAATACTAATTCCCAAAAATATTCTTATCTGCAGCGCATTTATCGTATGTTTAACGGAGAGCTGAATGAGGTTGATCTATTTGGTATTTCCCTACATCAATTCAGGTCTAACATCAAGAGAATCTTGACCGATTGATTCATTTCTTCTCCTATTCTATTTTTCCAATATTTCCAATATTTTTATACTTTAGTTTAGTTATGTAATGTGCTATTTAATCATATTATAGCTTGCATTCTTTTCCTTTTCATTTGTTTATTTTGTATTTACCTTTTTCATTTGTTTTATATTTGTAAATTTCAATTTCTTCTTATATTCTATTTTATAACCTTTTCCAAATATTTTAATACTATAGTTTAATTATGCAATGTTCTACATATTTTGTCATGCCTTTATTCTTTACTTTTTAATTTGTTTTCCTTATATTTATCTTTTTCATTTTTGTAAAAATCTATTATTGGACTCGGATGTTACATATATTATTTATTTACTATTTGTTTTTTTATACATATCTATGTACATCCTGTCTGTTGATTTTTCAATAAATAAAATAAAATAAAATATTTACAATTATGTATGGGTCACAAACACACCAATTTTTACATACCTCCTTTACGTTTCACTTACGATTACAATTCAGGAAAAAGTTTGCCTCTTATCCGATCGTTTTCATACTTTGCCATATTGCTCATTTTGGTCATCAATATAAGTAAATGGATCCTCCGCCATTACGATAGAGATAAAATATCGTTTAAGAAGCTTTTCAAGTCCGAACATTTTTAATCTCGGTGACAGTTGGTAGTCATTAATGTTATACATAGATGGCGGTAGTAAAAAAAATTATTGGTGTTTTTATTCAAAATAATAATTTTATATACAAATTATAGAAGAGGTATGTTTTTAAAAAACTTTTTTTTACTTTATCTGTGTACGTACATAGATGAAGTTTTGTGATCATGCAAAAATTCTAACTCGAGATTTTGACTGATTCGAACTCAGAATCGATTACTGAACACGTTTTCATGATCTAGAAAAAAATGTGTGTGTGTTTGTCTGTGTATTTTGAGGATTTTTTAAACACCGTTAGTCCTATCGAACTGAAATTTAGTATCGGTTACTGAAACTCTTATCGACATGACGTAAATTTTTTTCAAATTTTTAAGTTGACTGGAAATGGTACCTCTCCTTATAGGTGTCCTCTTTTTTTTTAAGTTTTTGAATTCAATTATCTCCCAAGCTATTAACTAAATCGGACTGAATTTTTTTTATGTACTAGAAATAATAATTTTTATAACTTTATATTTTTTAAATATTTTTATTTGAACCGCAAGTAGTACTTTTACTCTAGAGAATCGAGGTTTTTATGTTTTTCTCAAAATTTTTTTGGTTTATTGAACTGAAATTTTATATCTAGAAGTTTAAGTGTAATATCAAGTTGTGTATAAAATTTGGTAAGCATCCCTTAACCGGAAGTGGCAGTTTACTCTTGTTCGATTTTTCTTCCACTATTTTTTTCGAACTCTTTTTTAAACATGTGTGCTCTTCACGAAAAAATTCAAGTATAATTCTTGTATCAATGTGATGAAAATGAAAAAAAATCACTAAATTTAATAAGCCGGGAGTGGGAATTTTTCCTCTTTGAAAGGTCAAAAATGTTGTCGCCTGAATTCTGTCCACACCCCTGAACGTATTAAGCTGAAAATTTATATTTGTATTCTTTATGTACAAACTTAGAGCTGCTAACGTTTTGGTCAGAATTCGTAAACCGGAAGAAGTATTTTTTTTAAAACAATATTTTATCACCGAGTTTTTAAGTTACTGACGATTAATTGAAAATAATACCGTTCAGTTTATTGAAATTCAAATAAATAAATAAATTATAATGATATTTCAATACTAATTTTATTCAAAATTTTTCCTATATATATGTACTTCTACCTTATTTATTTTTGTTTATTTCCTATAGAAATAAAAATATGTACATTTAAATTTTAGTGCACATTTTTAAATATCTCTATGATATTATTTGTTCGTTTTCTACGAAATATGTAATTCAAAGAAAGGTGTCCGACTGATCAATATTTCCAGTTTTCCGATCGAATCATTCCAGCTCGTAAAATGCGATTCTTTATACGGGCCAGAGCCAAAGTTTCAGCTGAAATTTCACTCTCGCAAGTCTACGTAAATTTTTCATGACGTCAATTTCTTAGGTTCAATCTTTGAGTTAGCGTCTTATTCACTGGTCATTCTTTATCGCCATTCGCTTCTGAATTCGAAAGGTTTTTTTCAACTCGAACGGATTTTCAGCGCTTTCAAACGTTCGTATATGTTATTTTAATGAAAATATTAATTTTCGAAAATACATTTCCTATACGTACATCTCTCGAAGGCGGTCAGAGATACTTGTGTCCTCGCAATCCTCTCAAGTATAAAGCCTCCTTTTATCTGTGGAGTAGAAACCCCTACTTGTCCTGCTGCCCAATGAATGATAGATCCCTCTTGTACCCTTGGGAATGATTCGTGAAAAACATATGAAGATCTGCCAAAAGACATTACTACAACATCCTTCATAATTTTCCTCCCTGTGATATTTATATTTTCTCTTCGATTGAATTCCGATATACGTAATATATATTATATAATATTTAAATGTTACGAAAATAATCATACGAAATCCTTCCGAATGCTAATTCGATCATTTATATCGGCACACTGTGCACTGTCAAGACGTCGAATTGAAATGCAATCCAATTTACTATGAAAAATATCCTTCTTCTTCGACGATTTTAATTCAAACTGATATACGGACGGATAATTGATTAGAAATTTAAAATGGAGACTGATCGCCGTGTCCGATTGACGTTGACAAACTGATTTCCAACGAACGGGGGAAATTCAGAACGAAAGCGCAAAATGAATTTATTTCGACGATAAGGCTACATGTAATATAAATCACATATGTACAATTCTTTATTGTACATATGTGATTTATAAAATCACTTTGAATGTGTGGAAAATTAGATTTTATTCCGAAAGTTAGATTAGTTAGTTATATGTATGTATGTCTAAAAAAAATCGCATTATTTTATAAATTCTAAATCCTGAAGTGGTTATAAAAATAAAGCTCGATCGAAATCGATAAATGTTTAGTACACTGCGGCACAGTAAACGTTATCGGTCTCAGTACTGAAAGTGAACGCAATCAAAGCTTGTTCAACTTTCGTTTGAATAAACACGATACAATCAGTATGAATAATACGATAATTTTTATCTACAAAGTAAACTCAAGGTGTTTCATTACATTCCAATTAAGTCTATCAAATCAGTGACGCATTTTAAAACGTGCAATATGATTCGAATGCGCGTTATTGTTTTAAGATTACCAACTTAATACGCCAGTCACATTATAGTATATTATATTACATTACAGTACATTATAATACAGTATAGTCACATATTTGCAGCTTAATATTTTGAATTCACTGTGGGAATAATATACAATCAATATTCATTCATAAAGGATGACGATTTCCTAGGCTTAGCGAATTTTATTCACAATACAAGTACATATTGATGGCATTGGTGCACAGATATTGTATGTCCATTTTAGATTTGTATCGAATTTTAAGTTTGTAGATGCTGGAATAATTCAGGTTTTTTCTTTCAATGTAATTTACGTGGTATACATACAAACTTGAGATTCGATACGAATTCAAAAATGGACATACAATATATGTATGTGCACCAAGCCATCGATATGTTAATACATATATAATTCAACAAGTCAGATTAAATCTAAATAGGAGATATTTAAATTGTGTAAAAAAAAATTATTTCAATGCACAAAAATCGAATTTATTTTTCATTAAGAACCCACGGGCAGTGTCAATGTAAACATATTTTGAAGTATTTATAATGCCTTATTAATTTTGTATTCAATCATATGTAAATTTGTTGTTGGCCAGATCTTGTATATATATATATATATATATAATTTATAAAGAGTTTATATGTAATGCTGCTGATCAGACTTGGATATTTGTGAATCCAGGTCGATTGTTTCCTACCAGAGTTTGCCAATTTTTCTGATTTCATTGTTGAAACAGTTTCTCGATTAAATTGGCTAAAACCTTCTTACCTAATATGTCATCACTATTTGAGTATGATTAATGTACAGTAAAATTTATGTACAAGCTAAAATTCATAGATGTCTCGTTAATTTCGGGCTTTCAGTACCTCGCAATTCAGCAACTTATGTAATAAAAAATGCTGCATGTTTATAATTGGCCAGTTGCCGGTAATTGGCCAAAAGGCGCATTGGAGTTTAACTGTCAGGCCTTCCTAGTATATATACATATGTATGTATACAATAAAAATAAAATGAAATCTTTCGGTTGTAATCGTCAGCTTGATGAGTGATCTTTTTGATGAATTTTAATTTGATGTATGATGAATTGACCTTTGATGAAAAGTACGCATGTCACGTTTATTTTTGATTTTTAAATGCTTTTTATTATTACGAAATTATGTTCGCAATACATCTTATATCTATTTTAATAGCAACTGATCTCCTAATCATTTTCTATTTTACAATTTTAATTTAATTTGGTTAGTAATCATAGTATTATATTATTCTAATGTTAATGTACAGCATAATAGGAAAAATAGCTCAAAAACCTATTTACAATTCTTATAAATGCTCATAATTAGAGGTAGGATAGTCACAGTGCTATCAATTGTTCGACAAACCTTTAACAATGCATTTACAACCTTTGAACAAAACACGGCCCCCTCAGGCTCCGGTGACTACTCATAATACATCTAATACATAATATTTATTAAAGACTCTCTAAAGTCGATGACCTGAAGTAGATTGTGATTAGGTAATCTGTGTTTATACCTGAAAGGTATAGACATTTTGTTGTAATCACCGAGACTCTTCACAAGTGTGTTAGTATGGTTATTAGTGATTCTGTCATAGAATCTAATGGTTAGTTAGTAATATCAGCATATGGCATGCAGTTTTTTCAAGTTAGTATATATGGGTGTATTATAAATTAATTTTAGGGATTTATTTTGTTTATATGTTTATATGATTTCATCCAATTGTTGTAATAATGCCGATATTGATATTCGATGGAAAATTTCTGATTTTGAAATATTTGGAAACCTGCGTTCCGGTATAATGATTTGAGCAATAAAACTGTAGCAGTATATTATCGGGGGCACGCAATTCGAAGTTTGCGAGTGCTCGAATCCGCCGGGAGCCATACCCAAGAAATGGTTAGCTCAGAATGAATGCTTTGTCCAGTTATTATTACAAGAAGCGCAAGTCTCTGTTGGCCGATAAAGGAGGCCAACGAGAGGGATGGGAGGGGAGGTTCGCGAATGTGGGACGATCGAGAGGGCCTTCGCGAAAAATTTCCAGGCAACAAGTGAAGAACGATCGCGGTCGGCCCCAGAACTTGCCAAAATAAAGTACAAAAACACGGGATTGGAGATTAGTTTTTTCGCCAACTTTGGTGTGCGGCAATAGAAAGTTCGGCGACTTCGATTAGTTTAAGCTCTATTGTGATCGAAACCCAGTAATAAACTTTGCACTTCAATATGTGTACAAATGTATAATAACAAACTCGCATAGGTATGCCTGACACAAACTGGGCAAGTTTATTTGAAATATCACATAATAATATGTATATATACGAAATCGTTGCTGCTGAACCTGAATGTGGGATTTTCCACCCGAGTGAATATATGTAGGTCATCGGAGATTATTTAATCCTATTTGCCTGTTAGCCTGCTCTCATAATTATTTTTATAATTGTGTGTAATTTATAAGTGGAATTTTGATCTTCTCTCTTCCATTTGGGCCTCGCAAGGATGTTTTGTATTTACGGCTGGTTCTTATACATATATATTTGGTGATGGCTATGGGTGCAAGACATTTGATATTTTAACTGTATCTGCTATTATTATAATGATATTGTTTTCATGAATATGTATAAATGTAATTTTGTCTATGTTTACATGTATATAATTTTATTTTCTCATCTTTCTGTATTATTCGACCATTTTGGTGCACTAGGGACTCCTATAATGCCACAATGTCCAAAACTTAAGCTTAAATAAATAAAAGGATATTGATTTGGTATTACTGTATGATTTTTGCCCACACTTGAACTTTTACTGTTTGTGCAAGACATTCCCTACTTTGTATTTTATTATTTGATATTTTTACTTTGTATGATATTATTATTTATTTATTTATTTATTTATTCTAAACAGACCATTGTGGCATAACAGGAATTCCTAAAGAGCCACAATGGTCAAAAAATATAAAAAAAAAAAAAAAAAAAAAACAAAACAAAATAACAATTAAAGTAATTATTATAATGCTATTGTTTGTTTTTTATTGTGTTTAAATGTATTATACACAAATAATTATAATGCATTTTTGATATTTTGACCATTTATATAAAAAGCCTTTAGCCCCGTGCTTTACATACATACATGTTTGTGTGAAATTCAAGAATGTAATTTTTTTATCTAATCTAAAGTAAAAACTAACGTTAAAGTACTACATATCTACTATAAATACTATCAAGAAAAATAATGTGTAATATAGATAATGATCATTGAATCAGTTGCTGTTAGAATAGACTTACATAGGATGTATTGTGAATAATAAAAGGCATTTAAAAACCAAATTAGGGTATTCGTTTTTAAAATTAGTTATAACCTACTCTATCGATATAAAATTAAAAAAATATTTCTAATCGTTCTAATCCAAATATGATCAAGAATTTTTTTATATATTTTAACGGAATTATGTTATCTTAAACTTACAAAATACTGAAAACTTGTTATTTGTGATTCATTTATAGACCCATCTGAAGACAATCCATTCTTCCGAATTTTTCATTCTTCTTAAATTGATAATAATGCTCAGATTAAAAAAAAATAAAGTCGCGATCCTAAAAAATAGCGTAATAGTACAGTTATATATTTAAGACATACACATGTACTATGTGAAGTTTAATATAAACTTATTTATTTATTATTTTAGTTAATTTATGTATATTACGTAATAGAACAATATAATATTATTTAATTAAAATAATTAAATGCGATTGTACACAAATTCATTAAAAAAGGCGTACGAATTGATGAACAAAAAATTTTATGTAAGTTTTTGAGAAAATCTCACGATGCAATTATATACAATACATATGTATGTATATTCAATGTAACCATGTACGCGAAGAGTTAGCATCTAAATGATGTAATCATCGAAATCGCCACATTAAATAATAATTAAGTCTACGTAGAACTAATTAGATTTAATAATTTAGTAATAACAGTTATTATTGTATAACGCTAATTAAGATTTAATTAAATTGAACGCTAAACTTGCGACGTAAATAATACTACTATGTACATATTTTAACTTATTTTTGAATACATCTTCATAATTTTCTTTGAACAAAATTTATTATTTGTTTGTCTGTTTGTGGTAACGCTCAAATCAGTAAAATTGATAATGCCCGAAATAGTCAAATATATTATTTATTTAAATCGAACATGATATATCAATCAAATTAAAGGTTCAAACATTTTTAAAATCAGATTCGAACCTGTTCGCGGAATCTTATGTCTTATTCAGACTAATTGAACACGTGATGAAAAACTTTAATATGAATAGAAGTACGTGAATGATATGGTTCGATATTGGAAAGGCTTTCAATATGGTTTGGCACGATGGACTCATTAACAACACTTTAAGTACCGAACTACTCTCATCATCACATCAAACATAACTTGCAGAAAAGTGGTGGTAAACGTAAATAACGAAATAAAGAATCCGAAAACAATCGCAACGGGTGTCCCGCAGGGTAGCTTGTTCAGTCCACTCTTATTTTCTATATATGTACATATATAATTGACATACATTTACTAAAAAACTGTTACATAGCCTTATGTATATGCTGATAATACCGCTTTCTTAACAAAAAATACCATACCAGACACCTTCCGTAAAAATTTTAAACTTGCAGTCTAAGCACTGATGAAACACTTCACTAAATTAAAAATTAAAATCAATCAATCCATATAATCCCGTCTTTGACAAATAATCCGATGATTTATTAACTATCATCTAGTGAATATTTAAAACTTCATTAATCGTAAATAACATTTGAACCACGTGTTTGCCGTCGGTCACGAGACATACATATTGTCGCAATTTAATTGAACCCAATCACGCGCCGCCAATGCTCTCACAAATTACCAGCTCAATTTTAAAAACGAACGGTGTTTAAAACGTCAGAAAGAAATACATACAAAAATGCCCATTTCGAACTTTGCTCCAATGCATCAGAACGTGCGTCGGATTGCATACAAATAGCCGTGTGAATAAATAACGAACCGGACCCTTTGAAACAACGGCTTTTTGATAATAAGGGTTGTCTATCAATGTCCGAGGATTGACCCTACAACTCCCCATCACAATTAGGGATGAAATAGGGGGGTTGATCATTATCGATCGCGGCGAAACTATGTATACGACTGCTCGTTTATAGAAAGAAGTCACGAAGCTCGCGAACAACAGCTATGAATACTAATCGTATTAAATAAATTTCACGGCATGACCCTGATTTTATTTACGCCAATTATCCTCGATGTGTTGTGGGTTTATATATTTTTTGTTTCGAATCGATATGTCGTGAAATATTCATTCGTAATTTGGTCGAATTGACAGTTTCGTAATTAGGTTTGTGTTTGTGTATGCCCCTCGTATAAGTCACGGCTAATCACAGAGCAATCATTTCCAATGTGAAATATTAATTTCACGATTTCGATGAACCATGTCAAATACGCCGATGGAAATGTGCTGCCATTCCGAATGCTGCTATTAGACTGAAATGGCTTAAATTTGTATTACAAATTGAAATACGGCTTCTTTACAGTTGTCTTTATATAATTTATTTAATTTTATTAAGCAAGGGTGTGAACCTGATTTTTTTTTCATATTAAACAATTAAATATACTTTTTATTTGAAATTTGAATGTATGTATTTGAAAAAAAATACGACCGCAATGCGAATCGAACATATGACACATTTGATTTCGATTCCGATTTCAATTCCAATTCTTGATTCCGATTTCAATTCAGACTCCCGATTCCAATTTCAGTTCCGATTTCTATTCTGATTCACGTTTCCAATTTTAGTTCCGATTCCCCAATCAATTCGAAAAGAATGCTTCGTTTTTGAGCAACTCTAGTCACTTGATGACTGGAGTTGCTCATTGAATTCAATGTTCCACAACGTTGACCCACGGATTGAGCTCTTTATTTTATTTAGTCTATTCAAACAATTTTGCAATTCAATTCATTTAATAATGAATTTTGTTTATTAATATTTTTTGTCACTTTTAATATTATTTTATTGAATAATTAATATGCCATAACCCGTGTAATGATATTTCATCGATCACATCACTAGTTATACATATAATATATAAATATATAGTTGAAATCAGTATCAACAATTGTGCTTCTATTTTCAATAGTCAGGTGTTTTTTTTTCGGTTTTTCCAAAGTTATTGAAATTATCTTGAAGAAAAAACAGCTTTTGCGGTTATTATTCAAATGAATATTACCTTATTAATTGAAAGCTTTTTTTAACTTTGAAAATGTGTGTAATTTGTGAGAAGATGATTATTTTGATATCGGATGAGTGGTTATGTTTACGTACTTTTAATATAATATTATATAAACAAGTTTTTCAATTGTGGTGTGATGACACAACCGTGTAAATATAATAATTTAGTACTAACTCTTCAATCTCAACTTCGTTAAAAAAAACTGTTTTTACTGCAAAAAATGTGAATGAATATCGCATTAAAATTTAATCATTTGAAATTTCCCTATTCAAAATGCCGATACCAATCTAAATATAATACAATATTGAATACTGATTACATAGATAACAAAGATCTTATATATATATTTTTGTTAATTTGTTTAAAAATTGCGTTAATTATACAAAGTCAGATAAGATTGATCCACAGCATAGCTTAATGACTAATAGAGAGTTCGTAGGTTCAAATCCCGGTCATAATTTAAAAATGAATTCGATCTTCTCAATGATTACGAGTAAATACAAGATCAATCCAAGCTGTCAGAATTTAGCGTTTAAAATTTGACCGTAACACGTACATACGTATGTACATACCAGTGGCGTGCGCTGAAATTCTCTCTCTTTTTGTCGTACAGCCTTATTTAATGTGTACGAGCAGGATACAAGAGGAACAGGCTGTACCTCTTGTATCCTATTCGTGTACATTAAGTAAGTCTGTACTACAAAAATAAAGAGAATTTCAGCGCACGCCACTGGTACATACATATATCAGAATTATATTATAAACATTGTAACATTTATTATATAACCTTTAATTAAATATTAGTGAAGTAAAAATATATTAAAATATATTGAGAGCCTAGCTACTGGCCACTAAATGTCATCGTCTCCAAAAATTTTGCGTTCTTAAGCGTGTTCATTACGATTATTTTTCACCATCAAACTATCGGAAGCGATTTGTGATTTGGTGACCAAACCGCGCAAAATGGCAAAGCTTAAAACCGATCTGAAGAATGTAGGAATATTGCCTGAACGATTAGCGAAGTAAAACATACCATAGAAGATACCCTAGATACCTCTTAATTAAAACCTTCCATATCCCTGTCTGTAACACTAATCTCGGATTATTGTTATTATTAATTATTATTAATCTCGGATTATATTGTGTTATGTATGTATAATATGTACATTGTTGGTGAGCAAAAAAAAAAGATGTCCCCAGATTGGACCCCCGAGGCACTCCAGAATGTGAAGTAAATTCCTTTGAGGAATTGTGGTAATAATAGACAAATATCCTCCGATTCTCAAAGTAATTTTCAAGAAATCGCATCACACCATTTTATATATGAGCCAAAACGTATTAATTTAACAAATAAAATACTACGGTCCACCAGATCAAAGGCCTTCATGAAATCAGTATACATATACTATTTCAACTTGTTTTCTGGTATCAACTGATTTGGTTACGTAATTGGAAAATTATTTGATATGCCAATATACATACATATACATACACCTATGTATGCTTCATACATGTACTATGTACATATATTCAATAATATGATACGAAATTTTCCAATCAATTCTGATCACTGACCAAATCAAACTGAATCTCCAAATCTTCGGATGCTTTTCGAAGAATTTTCCAACGTAGTGGTGAATTGAAAATTCACCATGCGAATGTTAAAATTTGGCAGGGGTGGAATTCGCCGGTCTACGAGTGCAGTAACAGCCCCCTCTCTCTTCTTTCTCTCTCTCTCTCTCTGCAGGGTACGAGCAGAGGCCAATTTAATGAACTGTACGTAGAGAGTGCTCCGTTATTTGCATTGCGGATTAATTTCATGATGACGTGCGTTTGTTCGGCGAATGCGCAAACAGATCTGCGGTGCGGTTGCACCACAACTGTTGTGAACCTAAAACCGGAGCATCGCGTCGAAACACTTCGCTTTGAAGCCTCTTCGGTCCACAAATGGTACGTACGACTCGATTTCAACTACCCTCGCAAATCGAGGCAATTTCTACCAGCTACGTAAGTATGTCTACAGATGTTTAATTTTAAATGGAGAGATTCTGGATTAGCGGAAGTGCACACATGAGTATGTGTGTAAGCAATGGATGTGTGTTAAGCAATATGTTCGAATCTGTTTTATTACATGCTCGGTTTTAAATTGGTTTTTTTCTGATTTTAAATTCCGAATGCTTATTTCGGAGACAGTAAATATATTGAAATGTATAAAACTCTGTCTGCATATAAAAGTATAATTTATTATACAAAGAGTAAAGTGTTTAATCGATCGCTTTAACCTCTCCTGATATGTTTATTTCTTTACTAGTGGTTTTACCCGGCTTCGCTCGGCATTTGTAATATAAACCGCTTAAACATGACTAATCTAATAGTATATTTTATATAAATTTATTTGAATACTCATTTGTTTTTTTTTTATTAAATTGACAAACAAAAAAACATATATACTCAGTCTCTTTCGAAATTATATGTATACCAGAATCCGGCGCCTTCGCCCCTGGGGACTTTAAATCCTTTGAAAAAAATCAAATCGGCGCCTATTAATCGAAAAAAAAAATCGAATGTGTTGTCTACGAACCAACGAACCAAAAATAACAAATAAATACAAATGTATGTACATAATAGTATGGAATACCAAAATATAAGAACCAGTCGTAAATACAGAACATTCTTGCGAATCCTAATTGGAACAGAGAAGATCAAAATTCCACTCATACATCACACACAATTATAAAACTAATTATGAGAGCAAACTACAAGACAGATACATTAAAATAGTCTCTGATAACATACGCTCACTGAGGTGGAAAACATGTAAAATATGATATGTATGTATGTACATATGTAAGCTTTTTTTACATTTTCCTTTGTATTATTTTACAAATATCCAAAAACGTTACATTGATTGGACTGAAACTTTAGAATGTATGCATAGTAACATGATCAATTTTACAATTAAAACGGATCTGACCAACCAACGACTTTGTATTTGAGGAATATAAGAAGTATAGGCAACAAATTTCTTCTAGATATAAAATTTAAGTTTAATTCACTGAAAGGTTTCTGAGAAAAACATAAACCTCGGTTTTCTGGGTAAAAATACTACTTCGGCGGGTATAAAAATATTTAAAAAATATAATTGTATAAAATTAATATCTAGTCTCATTGAGCGGCTTGGAAGATTGAATCCAAAAACTAACAAACACAGACACACAAATACGCACACATACACACATATTTTTTTTAGATCATGAAAACGTAATCCGTGATCGATTCTGAGTTCGAATCAATCAAAATCTTAAGTTCGAATTTTTGCCATTATCATAAAACTTCATATATTATTACTGCGTACATATCTTTGCATTATCTTCTACTATTTTTTTGGAATTTGAAATGCTTAGAATATTCACATTTAAAAACAACTATAACCATTGAAAAATTACTATATATACATATATAGCCAGCAGCATAGCTCGGTCGTTAAGGTTCTGCCTAGCACCGAGAGGCACCGGGTTCGATCCCATGAGCTGACCACGATTGAAAAGAGTATATCTGTAGTGCTGCTGGTCAGACCTGGATATTTGTGAAACCAGGTCAATCGTTTCCTATCAGAGTTTGCCAATTTTCTCTGATTTCATTGTTGAAACGGCTCCCAATTAAAAATTGGCTAAAAATCTTCCTACCTACTATGTCACCACTATTTGAGTATGATTAATGTATAATAAAATTTATGTACAATTAATAGATGTCTCGTAATTCAGCGACTTGTATAATAAAAATGCTGTATTGTTTGTAATTGGCCAGGAAGGCGCATTGGGGTTTACCTGTAAGGCCTTCCTGGTATTTAAATTTGCGATTTAAATTTGCATATAAAAATAGAATTACGCTCACTTTCCATATACGCGAACTTTAGAATTAATATACATATACATGTTAATATAATATACATATTAAGATCTAATTTTCAATTTAACACTCGAAATTGTGCAGCGGCGTAGAATTTCGACAGGAAATTGCGACTCGCCGCGTGCGCAATTAAAAATCCATTAGTTTCGAGCTTTCAAAATCATTTCTTTGGAGCACACCGGCTCAGACGAACATATTATATACAGGGTGGGGCACGAGCAATTAGATGATTGGTAACTTGAAAATTAAAGGTTTAATTGATAGAAGAATATTCACTTGCTAATGTAAACCAAACATACATACATACATTGACAATACAATTTCGATATATCTATGTATAAAGTCATATTTTGAATATGATGACACTCAATTGATTTCAGCACGTTGTTGAACATGTTCATCATTTTCCTTAGCATTATCACTGAAATTCATCGATTTTCCGTTTGAATGCTATTCTTGAACTTTGAATCCAATTCCAATTGAAAATTTGTGCCATTTTTCAAATGATGTCGGTATCTTGAAAAAGGTTTTCATCTCTAATGATTTCTTATTTTCTTTTTGAAGCGGAACATTAAAAAAAGTGGGAATGATTTACATATATCATTGGTTATACATACACAGATTAGATTTTTGGTATTTTCTATTTTATTTTATTTTTTATTTATTTTATTTCATAAAACATGAACACTCGCCTTTACAGATTGCTCCAAAGTGACGAGTGCTTACATATCTATACAAATACAATACAATCAATATACATAAGCATTATATACATTGCGAGTTCATACAAACATCCACAGTGATATCTATATATAAATTTTTGCACCATTTTATAATAAGCAAATTGGCAAACCTCAAGACGTTGGATAACATGGGAACAAGAGAAATAGGAAAGAAGATGCCAATTTTAACGGAACTGTTTCAATGAAAATCAGAAAAATTGGCAAACCTGGAGGCACAAAACAAAATCTGGCCAGCAGCAGGACTCTAGTGGGACTCGGACCCATGACCACTCTGCTCGAAAGCATAATGACCGGTGTGACGCTTTGGGGCAACCTGTCAGGTCACACTGGTCATTTTATTGTTGTTATTATTTTAAAATAATAAATTAAATAAATAAATAATATGCTAACCACTAATGCACGCCGCTGGTATATATTATTTATTTTATTTTATTTTTACATAGATATATACCAGGAAGGTTTGACAGGAAGACCCCGAAGCGCCTTCTTGGACAATTAATTATAAACAATGCACCATTTCATTATTACATAAATCACTGTATTTCCAGAAGCTGAAGAACACGAAATAACAATTAATTACATAATTAATCCATTATTGTTAATGGATTTAGATTTTGTACATAATTTTTACAAATTATACACACAATAAATACAGAAGATTTGTGACAACAGGAAAGATGATTTTTTGCCGATTTTGAGGAACCGTTTCAACAATGATCAGATAAAATTGGCAAACTCTGATAAGAAACGACCGATTTGGAGTAACAAATACCCCCAAATCTAACCAGCAGTATGGCGGATCGAACTCACTGATCACTTGGTGCTAAACATACACGCCACCATTAAGCCATACTGCTGGCTTAATGGTAACGTGTTAAATATAATAAATAAAGGTTCCATCTCAACAATATTGTAAATCAACGTTTGATTTAAATTTTCTAATCATCCCGATCATGCCAACTACGATAGACGTACTCATCAAGAAAATTGTATAAAGATTACAACTTGATTCGCAAGATGAACCCATGACTTCTCAACTAGTAAGCAACTATGCAAATACTTTAGTCCCAGGCTGTATATACACATCTACCGAGATGTACGCATATAACGTGAATAGATTCCGGCAATTAACAAAATATACAATAATATCACTTATACGAGTGGATTTTCATACGCTACGATAACAATAGTGAGAAGTGGCGCAGTTTCCCCTCCCGATCGTGTGCTAGCTCGCACTACACTTGCCATAAATCAGTCGAGAAGTATTTATTAGTATGTAGTAAACTTATCAGAGACGTAGTATCTTTGGGTTGTATCGAACCCAGCGTTCAGCACTGGGGGCCGGATGAGCCACAATCTAACTTTATTGGGCCGGTCTTACAAAAGGACCCTTTTGTGTGTGCCAGACCGATGTCTGCTTTTTGTAGTGATATGTTAAATTATTATATCGATAACCCGTCATTCGATACGAGAAAACTTTATTTTATAATGTATTATTGTTCGATCTACAATTCTTGAACATACAGCTCTACATATATAGTGCATTGTTCGGTTCTGTACATGTTCGTACATAAACATTGATTGGGCTGTTGACGTTGATGCTGCTTCTCAATATTATGTATAATAGGACTATTTATACAGAACTAAGAAGCTTATATTCCCAAAATATCATTCTGTTAACCAGAATATAATAGAACTAATTAGTGAAAGACCTTGGTGATTACAATAAGATATTTACGTACTTTAATCTAAGCACATTTTGCTTTAGTTCGCCGTCTCATGAGATTTTATAAATAGCATATTTATAATACATATATACATACATATATAAAATTGAACGTCTGTTTCTCTGTTTGTCTGTCTGTCTATTTGCCTCGTATAGGCTCCTAAGCCACTCAACCGATTACGATCGAACTTTCAGGATTTGTTGTATGCATGTCCGGGAAGCTTATTGTGAAAAAAAACGGGAAAAAACCTTTTAATAATAATATTCGTAATTACGATTTTACTGACGCAAAAGTTTGAAGCGCCATTGTGTAAACAAGGAAATGTGTTCGTTTGTAACCACGTTGCTAGTTGGTTTATGACGACACGGCGTTGGAGACGTTAGTAGAGCTCCAACCATCACTTGAAACGGGAACGGGAACGGGAACGGGATATATATTTTTCCAATATTTCTTGAAAAATAATAAAAATTTGAGATGAATTTTCGTATATATGTTTACACCATTTTTTTGGTACTTTTATAGTATGGTAAAATGTTAATGCAAAGAATTTTCTTCGATGCTACATGCAACTACTCTAGGGAAAAACAGGAAAATGGTATGATGAAATTATTTACTGTGAAAGAAAAAAAATGTGCTGAATTTCGAGTGTTGCCTTTTCTCTTTTGACACATATTTTGCAATATATTATTTTAGGAAATGAATTCTCAAGTGGTTTCCAGTAACTTTTTGTAAGAAAGAGGAAGTGATAATGAATTTAGTTATATATAAAAATAAGAATTTCAGATGCTGTATCATAGCAACTATGTATATAATTTGATGACTAAAATTGATTTTAAATAATATTTAATATCGAATCATATACATACGTTGATATCGGTGTATAAGATGTTTTGTTTTATTATAGATAAAATTGAAAATGAAAGAATGTGCTTTTCTTTACAATCCGACTCGTTTGTTAAAAATAAAAAAAAATGTTGAGAGACATCTCGAGAGTAAAATATTGCTGCTTCATCATTTCTCAGACAATTTCCTCGATAGAGAGTGTTCTTTTGTTTGAAGGCGATCGATAATCTTAAGAAATAATACACAGCATTTCAGCGACGCACCCTCTATTTGTCTTTTGTGAGCAATCATGCCAATTTCAATATCTTTCATTGCAAATACACCGAAAACCTTGTTCAAATATTAAAATTTACACAAGCCATACGACATCCGATATGCGGGTAATCAACGTCCATTATGTTAATTATTCAAATAATGCGTGAAAAAAATACCGTATACACATGTATGATATGTTCTAGTAGACATTAGTCTCAAAGAAACCGATGAAAAAGATTTAAATCCCATCATCTAAGGGACCTATTGACCTCACTGTTCCTATGTACAATTAATGTGATCACAAAATTTTGAGCGCAATTAAGTGGACATTGATTACACTGGGCAACAAAAAATCACGTTTTTTACTTACCGGAGCGGAGATTAATCAATCTTTTCTGAGTTTGACCCACTGAATTCGAATATGACAATTCTTTAATTCAAAATCTAGCTGTGCCAAAAGTCAGTATTGAAATCAATAGTAACATATTTTTTTTCTATCGATTGCTATTTATATTGCTTTATACGTATAATTAATTATCTAACGAATTTTAAAAGTCAAAAATATATTACTTTTACACTTTTTTCCGTAACGTTATGAGCTAATTTCGCCATTTTTTTTTCACTTTACCACGTTAAGAGCCGGTTTTCAATCTGAATATTTATTAATTCCAAGCTGTCCGCCTAGAACACTTCGTATTGTAATTTAAAATGATTTACCGTTCAAATTAGTACGTTTCGATAAAACAAAAAAATATCTACCTGTATATAAAATATTTACTTAATTATTTATTTTTGAATAAAAATTATTGGTATTTTTGAATAAAAATACCAATAATTTTATTTTACTACCACCATCTATGTATAAAACTAAAGACTACATAGTAACCCAGATTTAAAATTTGCAAACTAAAAAACGCGTCTTAACGATATTTTATCTCTATCGTAATGGCGGAGGATCCATTTACTTATATTGATGACCAAAATGAGCAATATGGCAAAGTATGAAAACGATTGGATCGGATCGGATTTTTTCCTGAATTGTAATCGTAAGTAAAGGAGGTTTGTAAAAAACCAATTCTTATAAACGTGGTTATATTACATAATATTACGGAAAAAAGGTATATCTTTTACTTTTAAAATTCGCTAGATAAGTATTTCAAAACAATAAAAAATCACAATCGATAGAAAAAATATCTTACTATTTTTACTTCTTGCACAGAATAACTACATATATTTTGAATTTTCCATCTTTTAAACGCTCATATCTCTTAAACAAGAGCCACCCAACAAAAATCATTGTCATGTTCGAATTCAGTGAGTCAAACTTAGTAAAGATTAATTAGTCTCCGCTCCGGTAGTTCTTTTTGCTACTCAGTGCTACTTGCACGTTACTTGCATGAATGTAATGCCGTTTTGTTGTATCCTGAATTTAAATAAAAAAAATCATAACATTCAGATGATTAAACCGGTGAACGAAGACGGATTGCTCTTGGTATTTTGTTCTATGCAATCAAACTTTCAAATATATCCGATGTTCGCTCATAAAACACGTGTTTTCATTATGTTAATCTTTCGACATAACCGTTGGATCACCCGTTATACATATACCGTATGAAATTCAGTTCAAAAGCTCCGCGTTGAAAGCTCGTCGGCGAGAAAAGCTGACACGGTGTGATCCGTCGTTTCATAGATGATGACTAGCCGACACTCTCTGCGACGAAATCAGATACGATTCATTAAAGAAATGGGCTTTTAATATTTCACGCGGCGTGATGACAAACTTTTGGTCTTTCGTTTTCACGAAGAACAAGCGGCTTTCGTACATGAGCTATGGTGGGCTTTATGCCGAGCAAGAACAAGTTCCGAGCTTTGATGCTTCGGAGGTTGAAGTTTTTGCTCACCTGCTGCACCCACTTTGAACTGAAAATTACCGGGGACCTGTGCTAGCTGGTAGCATTCGCCATTAAAGTTTTTTGCTTGTTCATATCAACCAACCCTTTTTCAATTTCTTCTCCTTCGCTTTAAGCACAATAGCAGGAGCGTTTCCATCGCATCGTGCCGAAAGTTCAAAGATTTTGAACTATTTCCAAAGTTTAATTACACAAACCTATTCAACAAAGTCATTCACCATCTTAATGTAACGCAAAGTGCGTTACATTAAGTAAGTAATCAATATTTTTGTTTAAAATAAATTAAATTATTAAAAATGATTTCCATTTGTTATCATAATGTGATACCTTCATTATGATAGCAAATAAAATCATCATTTGATCTCATTAAAGTATATATTACAAAGATAATTCTTATTTTGTGTCACTTTATTTGATTGTATGTTTAAAAACAAGACAAAATATGATTTAATTCCCCCAAGGATCTAAACCATTATTTATGTAGTCCATTCTATACAGAAACAATCATGTGTGTCTGTATAGTAAAAATAAATAAATCGCTATGTGTATGCAATTTATTAATTTATACCAGGAAGACCTAACAGGTAGCCCCAATGCGCCTTCCGGGCCAGAAACATTGTGAATTTGATACAAGTATAAGTATTATACAAAGTAAATACATATCAATTAATATCCACAGAGACATCTATGTATAGTCAAATTTGTAAATTAGCATAATTTTTAAACAATTCAGCGAAATACAGTAAATACATATCAATAAACATCCAGACATATTTATGGTCAAATTTGTAAATTTGCAGTATTTTATACAATTCAGCGAAATTCGAGACTGCTGAAAAATCGAGATTTGAGAAAAAATGGGTAAGGTTGCCAATAAGGTTGCCAACAGTTTCAATGAAAATCAGATAAATTAGCAAACTTGGATCGGAAACGATCAACCTTTAGTCACAAATCAGAAAACAGTGGGATTTTAACCCGTGACCACTTTGTTCAAAGCATTATATGCTAACCACTAGTCTATTTTCTACAATAGTAACCGACACGGTATATTCATATTACATGTCATCAAGTGGTACGTAAGTGCATCCATATTTGCAACGCAAGCAATATTTTCAAAATATGTCGTACTGCTTTGCGCATGTGATTATTTTTGGAAACGTCATATTGTGACAATATTCACTCGAAGACGCAAGCTATATTTCATATATATATATATATATATATATATATATATATATATATATATATATATATATATATATATATATATATATATATATATATATATATATATATATATATATATATATATATATATATGTATATATATATATATATATATATATATATATATATATATATATATCATCATCATCATCATCATTTACAGCCATTCGCCATCCACTGCTGGATGAAGGCCTCTCCAACACGCTTCCACTCGTCTCTGTTTTGCGCAACACTCATCCATCTCATTCCGCACATTTTCCTAATTTCGTTCACCCATCTTCCTTGCGGTCTTCCTTTTACTCTTTTGCCTTCTCTCGGGTACCATTCAAGCACTTCTTTTGTCCACCTTTCGTCCATCCTCCTAGCTACGTGACCCGCCCATTGCCATTTCAATCTCTTCACTCTATCCACTATGTCCACTACCCTTGTCATATTTCTCACCCACGTGTTCCGCTTCCTGTCTTTCCTCGTTATGCCAAGCATACAGCGTTCCATACTTCTTTGAGTGCATTGGATTTTATTTTGCATCTTGGCGTTCAGTGTCCAAGTTTCACATCCATACGTCATCACTGGCAAAACGCATTGATCAAAGATCCTTTTCTTCAGGCAGAGTGGCATTTTTGATTTAAAAACAGCATTCATCCGTCCAAATGCACTCCACCCTAATTTCATACGTCTCTTTATCTCTTCATTTTTACTACCAAACATGTCAATTATTTGACCTAAATATAAATAATTATTTACTACTTCTACTGGTTTATCATCTAAGGGGATGCTATCAGGCATGCAATAACTATTGAACATTAGTTTAGTCTTATCTACGTTAATTTTTAATCCTACTTTTCTACTTTCCCTGTCCAGCTGTGTTAGTCTGATAAGTAGGTCAGCTGAATCACGAGCTACTAAAACTATATCGTCTGCGAACCGAAGGTGACTCAAAAAGCGACCATTGATGCTTACTCCGGCTGTATCCCAATCCAATTTCCTGAAAACTCCCTCAAGCACCGCATTGAATAACTTGGGCGAGATTGTATCTCCTTGTCTTACTCCTTTTCCTATGCTAAATCTATCTGTACCTGAAAAAATTTTAACCGAAATATATATATATATATATATATATATATATATATATATATATATATATATATATATATATATATATATACATATACATATATATATATATATATATATATATATATATATATATATATATATATATATATATATATATATATATTTATACATATATATATATATATATATATATATATATATATATATATATATATATATATATATATATATATATATATATATATATATATATATATATATATATATATATATATATATATATATATATATACAGTGGCGGACTGGCCATACAAGCGAACATGCCCGATGGCATGTGGGCCCCACTATCTGTTAGAAAATATGGGCCCTCAGTAAAATTAAATAACTTTTTAACTATTTCACGTGTGTAAACATTTATAGGATATTGCACTTTGGGACCTAAAGTTTGGGTATTTCAACAAAACAAATTTCTTACGATATACACAAACAACTAATGAACCGATCCTTGCTTTAACAGCCCAAGGATCGGTTAACTTTTTTTATTAGGCTCGAAATGTAAGTTTCAACATTTGCGTGGGCCCTTTTGCTGGGCCCATTTCTAACCTCAATATTATGTATATATCAATACCTATGTAACTACCTACTGAAATAAAAATGGGAGTAAACAAATTTCCGTGAATAATATAAACTGAATTGCTTAAAATAATTTTGATAGGACGATTCATCATCAACCAGCGATTTAAATTTACTTCATACTTTCAAAATAACATTTGATTATACTTCGACGATATAGTAAGATTTAAATACACAATTTTAAACAGTTTCCGAATATAAAATCTATTCGTAATCTAGACACATCCATGTATATAGAAATATAGGATAGGGGCCCCCTCCCCAAAATCCCGATTAACATTAATTGAAAATATTATGCATTGTTTTCAGGGACGTAATTGGGGGGGGGGATAGGGGAAGTACTCGCCCCCCTAAATTAAGGAATAGCGTGATTTAGAAAATATTATGAATTTAATGATTAATGAGATACTACGGATCTATGAATGCTACATTTATTTCTTATGTATGTTACTTTTGGGTAACTAATAAAATAATCGCTGCTATGTGCTATGAAAAAAAAATGATTATTTCAAAGCTAGTATATTTTGGTTTTTAAGTGGTAAGCCTTGGGTAAAATTCTTAGAAATTGTTAACGTTTATTATTCCGAAAGTTCGTATATTTTTTGTTTTCAAGAAAAATTTTATATAAATATTTTACTGAATCGGTTCAATCACAAATGATTTTATTTCTCGTATTTTTTTTTATTTTTTGTATTTGCAGACGTCCATTCTCTCACAAAACAACGAATGAGATGGATTTAAACTTCATGTGTAACGATTCGGTTCAAAAAAAGTTTTAGTTATTTAATAAAATTGCTTTCTGACCAAAACCTTATCAAATTTAGTACATAAAGAAGACAAATATAATTTTTCAGCTTGATACGTTCAGGGGTGTGGTTAATTTTTTTTTTAATTTTTTAAGAGGAAAAAACCCCCCTTCTGGTTAATTAAATTTGATGATTTTTTTGTTATTATATTTTCGTCATATTGATACAAGGAATTATACATAAAATCGTGAAGAGCAGACATATTTAAAGTGTCGATCAAAATAGTGGAAGAAAAATCCGGTAAACTGCCAACAGGAGTAAACTGTCACTTTCGGTTAGCCGGTGTTCACGAAATTTTATATATGTATATAACTTGGCATTAGGTTTATAATTATAGATATGAAATGTCAGTTCAATACGTCGAAAAGTTTCCGAGAAAAAAATAAAAATACCTCGATCTTATAGGGTAAAAGTACTACTTCTGGTTGAGATAAAAATAATTTTATATACATATATGTACATATATAAAATAATAAAAAGACACACAGAAACACACACTCAGACACACAGAGCCGCACACATTTTTCTATATTATGTAAACGTGATCAGTGATCGATTCCGAGTTCGAATTTTCGAATGATCACAAAACTTTATCTTTATCTTTATAAAGTGAAAAGACAGTCGGTAGAAATTAAGTTAATTGACTTTTTTTTTTAGTGACTCAGTTTGATGGTCGATTTTTGTTGACTATGTGAAGATTTTTGAAAAAAAATTTTCGCCTGCGGCGCTTTTTTCGTTTTTTACATAATATTTTTTTATAATTATTTTATCAAAAATAAGCTTATCTTATTATATTTTATAACTCAATAAGGTGTATGCAAAGAATATTTTCCATTTTTATTCCGATATAAAACAGATTTTTTGAAAAAAAATTCAATTTGACCAATCTTTGCCTGCCCCCCCCCCCCCCTGATGAACGTCCCTGATTGTTTTCTACCGAAAGTAAAAGCCGCTTTTATACCGCATTCTTTTATGATGCATTCTATTTACCTAGGACAAGGGTTAAAAAGAAATATACAATGTAATTTATGGATCTATATTGTTTTTGCCATTTTTCTTGTACTTAAATGTTTATTCCCATTTTTGAAAATTTTTTTTTACCCTTGATATTTAGCGTGATGGAAAGAAGAAATTTTTTTTATATGGGGGGGGGGACAATTTCTTTTAACCCTGGGTGGGGGCCCCCTTTGACTCATGGCATGTACTAATTTCAGTCCCAGTCCGCCACTGTATATATATATATATATATATATATATATATATACAAAACACTTGCACGGCCGTGCTGTATAGTATGAATAGAAGTGGTCTTTTCTGTGGAGTGCTGTACCGAGCTGTTGACATGAAGTACTGGATAATATAAACGGACCTTAATTCGTGCGATTGTGAATTCGTACAGTTTTATCCGATTGGTCGTAACTGAATTTGTATATAAATATCCAAATATATATAATTACATATATATACATATGTATGTATATTGGAAAATTTATTCAATTTTCACGGGCTGAGCATTTAACGAATTCGATGCGGTGTCGGAGTGCTTGCTAATTGGAAAGCAGAAGTTTCAGTCGCGAACGGGTTAACAGGAAAATTGTTCGATTTTTCCGACACCCATCCCCCTTTCCCCGCATCCACTTCCTTCCCGTTCCGAATGGAACTAATTGCGACGCCACTCGACAGCATCATTTTCACACAAACACCCAGTCAACAAATTTGAATTGTCAATAGTAACCGTGAATTTTCATGTGAAAATGAAGACTGTAAAAATGTACGAAAATCCGAAAACGAAAATTCAGTTCATTTAACGACGGAAAATTTAATCGAATCCTAGAATGTGCAGCGTTGTTATAATGTTATTACGAATATGATGAATGCGTAAATGATTCAATCAAAATTCGTTTAGTAAACAATGAAACTTAATACACTTTATATCAACTGAAGATAATACTGAGTGTTTAATGATTCAAAATTTAAATATAATTCGGAAAATCTATGCAAGATCAGATCAGCCAATTTTTATATCCATTCAATCAATTATTTTGCATATACATACATACATATGTTTGAAACCATCATTTTTTTATTATTATTTCAATAAACTTCGTCATCTTTAATTTTATTTTTATATTTTACCATGGTGCCATCATGGTGACACTCTCGGTATTTAACATGTACATATATAAATTAATAGATTATAAATTTGAAATGATTTTCAAATAATGGTTACTAATAGTGAGTAGGACGGTTTTGCCAATTTTTGATGAAGAACCGTTTAAACAACGAAATTAAATAAAATAGCAAACTCTAAAGGAAAAGATTGACTTGGGTCGTAAATAAACAAGTTTGACTTAAAAATTGCAATCTTAATTACCGGTAAATCGTATACAGGCATATATGTACATAATTGCATAATATTACATTTAAAATGTCGTATTGTGGATTAAGTTTATTTTCAATATAAAATGAGGCTTTTTCAATTTGATAAATTCACAAATCAATCAAATCGTATTAAATGTGATTAGATTCAATTATGATCGAAACATTATAATAGTCTCCACTTTAAATAAATAAATATGACTAGATAAAAATATAAAATAAAAAGTAGAATTTATTTATTTTTACCAATTTATTTTAATGCATTTATATGACATTATTCATCTGAGATTAATTTTTAATTATTTATGCTTCAATCTAGGTTAACATTTTTTGAAAAAGTAACCACATACAGTTATCTAATCCACGAAAATTAAACCTTTTTTTTCATTTACCGATTAATACCGGTATGTGAGTTGTAGAAAAAATCATTAACAGCTAACCGATTTATGAAATTTGCCGGTAAATTGCAATCCCTAGTCTGACCAGCAGCACCCTAGAAATAATAAATTCTTTATAATCGAGGTCAAACCAGAGCTTGAGCTCCGAACCTCTCGGTGACTGGCAGACCCTGTTTGTGATTTTACTCTCCTGCAAATTATGAGGTTGCATATCAAGTTTCGGAATTTTACTGTTACATATGTATGTATATGTAAATACATCGGAAGATTTATTATTTTTATTTTTTATTTATATTATACCAGGAAGGCCTGGCCAATTATATACACATGTAAATGGAAACAATACCTGACATCTATGGTCAGATATTACAAACATCGTATAAATACGTTCAATAACATTTTTCATATAACAATACGAATTTTAACATTCACTAAAGTACCACAAAGACATATGTATATGGTGAGAAATCAGGCGAAACTTATAGATATTACAATAACTCAAGGTTTGCTACGCAAAATTGTGAAAGAAGAGCCAATTTTACAGGAACCGTTTCAATGAAAATCAGAAAAATTGTAAAACTCTGATAAGAAACGATCGACCTCGACAAACCAAGGTCTGGCTAACAACGAGACTTTAGTGGGAATCGAACCCGTGACGTAATGCACGAAAGAATTCAACACTCACCACTTGACCACGCTGCTGGTTAAATTTATATTTGATCTTTGGGTTGAGTCCAATTTGAAAGGCAATTAATTGTACAGACTCGTTACATTTCGATGAATCATATAAAATCCCGATTATTTATCCCTCGTTATACGGAGAGAGTGATAAAAAACAAGCCGCAGCTACGGATTGTTAAGCACGCTTAAAAAATTAAAAAAAAAATCGGGAAAACGACGCCGTTGACAGAGGCGTCTTTGCTAATTCAATTTGCTAAATAAAACAGAAAAGCCTTCTTTATTAAATATAGACAGGGGATGGGGTGGACGAGGGGACCAAATTGCCGGGGCGTCCTTTCGTCCTTTTATGTCGCGCCCAATTAAATACGTTTGTGCTGGCAATTAGTGAACGAAAAGACTCGGCTACAATTGCGTTATACAAGTATACTAACGCCCCCTAGCTCTCACACTCACACGCAGTCTGTACGTGAAGGGAAATTTTCGCGGGAAAATCTTTACGTTTGAAAAATCAAAGGAAGCTTCGCCCCTCGAAACGCACCAATGCATCTTTCAAATCCAAGAAATGTATCAAAGTCTACTGCAATTAACGTATGTATGCCAAGAAATTGCCTGCCAACGCTCACGGGCAAATTATTTTTTAATGATTTCAAAAAATTAGCAATTGGGTGCAAAATATATGTACATAGGGCCGTCGAGAGAAATCTCTGGCCTTGGGAAAAATTAATTCCAGGCCCAATGACAAACTAAACAAAAATATTTTATACATAGCTCATAGCTCATAGCTCAGACGTTAAGCTTCTGCTTACCGTCAAGAAGGTGCCGGGTTCTATCCCTGAATGAAAATGAATTTTTCAGAGTATGCTGTTGGTCAGACCTGGATTTGTGACTTCAGGTTGATCGTTTCCTATCAGAGTTTGCCAATTTTCTCTGATTTCATTGTTGAAACGGTTCCCGGAAAAAAAAATTGGCTAAAAATCCTTCCTACCTACTATGTCACCACTATTTGAAATTTGATGGATGTACAATAAAAATTTATGTACAATTCATAGATGTCTCGTTAATTTGCGAGTTTTTTAAGTGTCTCGCAATTCAACGACTTATAATAAAAAAAATGCTGCATTTGTATTTGTAATTGGCCAGGAAGGCGCATTGGGATTTGCCTGTAAGGCCTTCCTGGTATATATGTAAAATAAAAATAAAAAATAAAAAAATAAAAAATATATTTTTAATATGCAAAAAATCCTATCAGAACTATTAGAAATACCTACATATATATTGATTGTTAGTTTTACTTTATCTATGTACGTAGTTACAATAGATGAAGTTTTGTGATCATGCGAAAATTCGAACTCGAGATTTTGACTGATTCGAACTCGGAATCGATCACTGATCACGTTTTCATGATCTAGAAAAAATGTGTGTGTATTTTGGGGATTTTTTGAATACCGTTAGTCCAAGCGAACTGAAACTTAGTATCGGTTACTGAAATTCTTATCGACACGATGTAATTTTTTTTTAAATTTTTGAGTTGACCGGAAATTGTACCTCCCCTTATAGGTGTCCCCTTTTTTTGTTATTCAATTCAATTATCTCCCAAGCCGCTAACTGAATCGGACTGCAATTTTTTTACATGTAATAGAAATTATAAATTTTATAACCCAATATTGATATTTCATTTTATCTTTAATTTATACCAAGAAGGTCTAACAGGTAACTTTCCTGGCCAGAAATATTGTACATTTGTACACATTTTAAGTAATTCTAAGCAATTCAGCGAAATTCAATAAATACATATCAATCAACATCCATAGAGACCTTTATAGTGAAATTTGTAAATTTGCAGCATTTTATACAATTCAGCGAAATTCAAGATTGCTATAAAAAAATACAAATAATCCCTGGAACGCGACAATATGTAAATATTTTTATTTCAATATAATCAATTCGACTGTCGGTTGACGACCTCTGGTCGATTCACCTGTCGGCTTCTCACAAAGACGATACACACCAAATATCAACTATTAATAAATTTTGTAGCTGAAGATCGTTTCAATTAAATTATTATTACTAATTTCAAATTAGTGATCGTTAATGTTTTTTTTTAATTAAGTTTGACTTTACATGGTATTTTAGAGTACATATGTATGTATGTATGTACATACATATGTTTATTCCAAAATATGTTCCTAATAACAATTCATATTATATTTGAAAGTCTTCAATTTATAAATAAAATATTTTTTGTGTGTTTTATTTTTTCAATCAAAAATAAACTTCTACATATTCTTATACATATTTTATAATATTAAACAACGAAATTTGTCAAAATTGATTAAAAATTATATAAAACAGATCTCAAATATTTTTTTGATGATGAAAAATTCAACATGAATATTACCTTCAGCATCATGAATCATGTACATATTATGGTCTCGTCTCTCTATTTCTCTAAAATTTAAATGATCATTCATACTACATTATAAACCAGAACAAAATGACATCATCAGATATAAAGGATATTAACCCATCTTCAAACCATAACTAGAAAATATAGTAAGCCTACAAAGGCTATAATTTAAATGAAATAATTAAAAACTTGAATCAAATGTAACATTCATATTCCTTTAGTTGTAAATGTTACTAACATGATAACTAGATACTTTATGGCAGAAATACCATTAACCATACTAACAAATTAGTGAAAGCTATCAATGATTACAAAAAGATATCTCTATATTTCAGATTACAAAAGTCATTGAATATCATTTAAAAAATAAACATTGAACATTAAACATTGGACAATATAAACATTATTTTTTATTTCTAAAATTTTATTTGTTATTGTTATACTTTATTTACTGCCGGCTAAACAATATTTACTGCCGGCTAAACAATGTTTCTGCCGGTATACAATTTACACGTATTTGTTTCCAATACATAAACAAGTTATTAATACATAAAACTTCGTCAACTAGAAGACCACCAAATATCAAATATGAAATTGTTAATGCCTTAAATACATAACATAATGTACTGACAACAGCAAAAATGTATAAAGTATAAAATGGTCAATGAATCAACAGCTTTTCAAACAGTCCTGTAGAGTAGACTAGTGGTTAGCAGATAATGCTATGAACAGAGTGGTCACGGGTTCAAATCCCACTGGTTTCTGCTGGCCAGACCTTGTATTTGCGACTCCAAATCGATCGTTTCCTATCAGAGTTTGTCAATATATCTGATTTTCAATTAAACGGTTCTAAAAAATTGGCAACCTTACCCATTTTCTCGCAAATCTAGAGTTTTCAGCAATCTAAAATTTCAATGGATTGTATAAAATGCTGCAAATTTACAAATCTGTGAATGTTAAGTGTATTTACTAAATTGTTTATAAATGCTGCAAATTTACAAATTTCATCATAGATGTCTCTGTGAGCGTTAATTGATATGTATTTACTTTGTATAATACTTGTATCAAAATGTACAATGTTTCTGGCCAGGATGGCGCATTTGGGTTAACTGTTAAGCTTTCCTGGTATAGATTAATAATATTGTGAGCATACCGTTATAAACAATGAAAAAATTTTTCACTCTATAACCAAATAGTGGCAAATACTACCGTGGCTAATTAATTAATGAGCCATAAATCAAACCGAGCTAGCCAAAGGTTTCCGATCGTTAATAAACTCACCGCAAGCCATACCCACTATGCATTAAGAGCAAAAAGAAATCAAAAAGGTGTAGTTTGAAAGAGGTTAAGACGGACGTGGGGCGGAGGGAAAGCTTGAGGTGAAAATTCGACACGTTTGTTTGGACCGGTAATAAATCAAATAAATTTCATATAGCAAATAAGTATGATCCGCCACGGACCAAAGCGTTGGGTAATTTTTCAAAGTGGAGAAGGGCCCAGCAAAGTTGCTCTCCGGGTGCGGGCAGACGTGACGAGAGTAACTTGCCTGAACCTCCTCTTCCTCCACCCCACCCCTCCCCACTTCATCCTCCCCATCTCTGCATGTGCTGGTGTCGGCCATTTGGACCCACTTTGAATTTATATTAACGTAAATGTGACGAAAATGGGGTTTACACGACCCCAACCCCCTATAAACCGTTGCCTTCTATTCCACCCCCTCCCAGCCTACTCGCATTAGGTCATAATGGATGCGAGAGGTGAAATAAATCCGTCACGCCATCGATTCATAGAGTTCTAAAGTAGCCTTAAAAAATCGCAAATCCAAGTTTAAGCAACACTAAAGCGGCTCTAAACCTTTTCTGATCATTTAATCAGTGTTTTAAAAATAAAACTCTTTTACTGTCGTCGTTACCACGACAACTTAGAAAGTGCTTCGTTCAAGACTGTATTCCATTTTCTCAATGAGCTTCGTTTTATTTCAAACAAATTAAATTAAAATCAACTCTACATATGTGTGTAGGTATATATGTAGTATTATATATCGGTCTCCCTCACGGGACCGAAAGTGAAACGCCTGAAAACGCAAATATCGGAAGGCAAAGATTGAAAATCGAAAGATCTTAAGTCGAAAGATCAAAAAAAAAGGGTGCATGGTAAACGGTACCATGTATATATAATATATATGAGTGGCATGCGGTGAAATTATCTCTCTTTTTGTCATACAGCCTTGTTTAATGTGCACGCGCAGAATACGGGAAGAAAAGCCTGTTCCTCTTGTTCCTGTTGTATCCTGCTCGCGCAAATATTTTTTATCTTTCGACTTAAGATCTTTCGATTTTCGATCTTTGCCTTCCGATATTTGCGTTTTCGGGCGTTTCACTTTCGGTCCCGTGAGGTAGACCCCTTCTGTATTTATTATATGTACAATTTGTAAAAAAATATGTACAAATCTAAAATCCAATGTCTCAATGGATTAATTCTGTAGTTAATTAATTAATTAATTGTTATTTCATGTTCTTCAACTTCTGGAAATATAGTTATTCATGTAATAATAAAACTCTGCATTGTTTGTAATTAATTGTCCAGGAAAGCGCATTGGGGTCTTCCGTCAAGCCTTTCTGATATATATCTATGTAAAATAAAATATGTATACTATGTATGTATGTATGTATCACTTTTGCCGTCAATTTCTCTTAGCAATCATCACTAATACTTACACCTTCATATATTTGTACTATTGTTTATTTCAGGGCTATGGAGTCGGAGTCAGATATATGTATATATATATATATATATATATATATATATATATATATATATATATATATATATATCTATATATATATATATATATATATATATATATATATATATATATATATATATATATATATATATTTATAAAATTGAATGTCTTTTTGTCTGTCTGTCTTTCTCCTATAGGCTCCGAAACCACTCAACCGATTACAATGGAACTTTCAGGATTTGTTGTATGCATGTCCGGAAAGATTACTGTGAAAAAAAACCTCTTATTAATAATATTCGTAATTACGATTTTACCGACGCGAAAGTTTGAAACGCCATTGTTTAGTCAAGGAAATGTGTTTATTTATAACCACGATACCAGTTGGTTTGAAGAGACTTTCTGCTTTTAAGAGCGATTAGTGGACTTTCAACCAACACTTGAAACGGGAACGGGAACGGGAATTGCATGCCTTATTCTGGCATTCAGCTAGTAAAAAATATGATCAGCTAGTAAAAAATAAATCTTAATTCAATTAAATGGAAAAACCTATATTGATCATATATGTACATACATATATATATAGTAGTAAATTTGATATGGTAGGGAAAGCTCTTCGTTGCAAAGCGCATTTCCGAGAGTTTGTCGGCAACAGATAATTCCCCGGTAATACCTATACAAGAGAGGGCGAACTTTGATGAGATGCTAGCTAGGGCCCTCCCCTTAAATAATTAATATAAGAAATTAATTTCAGGAGCAGGGTACACCAGCAGGGAAGTGATATTTGATCCCGTTCATTTAGGAAGTATGCAAATGAAACTCGAGCGAGCACAATACACAATGTTTGTAATTACATTGTTTACTCGATAATTGATAAGGTCAAAAATGGAGCATAAATAAAGTCGAGTATTGATTGCTCAATATATATTATATTTACTGACAAATTTATAACTATGCAGACAGATGCAATAGATGCACATGCAAAACTTTGCTGTTTATCCAAGTTATTAAAATTGTAAATATGTCTTGCTTCTGTACTATGTCCTTCCCCCTTTTTTAAATAATTAGCTTTACTGTTTCTTACATGGTGTGTACATATACATATATGTATAATGTTATACAATTGTATAGGGTTCTTTTTATTATATGCGTATGGCATGTGTTTTTGTTTCCAAAATGTGTAATCTTTCCTTGATTTGGATTAAACTTTGGTGATGAATTTGGGATACCTATAATATCGCCTTTTAACTTTGTTATAGACTAAATATGAATGTAAAATACTGTGTTTTTATTTCACAGAGGCTTATATGAAAGAAAAAGAGATGTGTGTGGGATTTAGTTTAAAAGCCTAGAAGAATGCACGTATGAATGATTAAGTTGGCATGCATGGGTAGAATAAACGATGAGGTTAATGACAGATACATATATCGTTGCGGCGCTCCACCTTATAAACAATGTTTTAATCTGCTCAACGAGTCTCATTTTATGTTTCCTGACAACCGAATCCTACATATGTGTGTACATATGTTTGTACATTTTTTGCATTAACAAGTATGCTGAATTTTGAATCGGTAAAATTGCGAGCTTAAAGCTCGTACTAGTATTTACTCGTATTTACACGAATCTGAATTGAATTAATAAGGATAATATATTAAATTGTCTTTATATGAGAATTACATAAAATTCCACTTAGAAAAATCATATTTCGACTATTCTTGTGGATTAATAATAAAAATTCAGTTATTTTATCGAGGTAAGGCAGTTATCAATAGAATTTTTGTTATTAATTCTATTGATAACTTTAATTAAATTATTAATTAAAATACAAATTGCACCAAATATATAATTAGTATTGAAGTTGATTATACTTATATTGGAATTTAAAGCAGTCCAGTGCAAAGAAAAATAAAAACACACCAAAAAAAATATATATGAAAAAGTTTGCGTACCGTAAAGGAAGCGGTCGAGTTAAGCTTATAAATAAGAAAGTTCTCGTCGACGACTTTACGACCGGCGCTTCTCAAAACCCAAACTGCCCGGAAAAAAAACGAACAGAATGCGTCTTTATATCACCTGAGAGACCTAGGACGCGAGGTCAAAAGGGGGTGGGTTGTGAATCACCCGACCCTTATTTATTTGACGTCATCGAACGGGGGGGGGGGGGACACCGGAAGTGACATCATCTTCCCCCTCCAGCATGCGTCGGATGCTTGACACAATGCCCTCGTTGGAATGTGCGATTTATCGCCGTGTAATCTGAACTTGAATTAAGATTTGTTCGGAGATTGTTTTCGGGTGTTACATGCATGAGGGTAAATTCACTCCGTTCTTAATAGAAAATGCATGTAAGCTAAAAACACACATATACATATATTATGTGTATAATTCAACTTACGTGTGACTCATATTATATAGATACATTTGTAGGTAGTGTTGTAGAGTCTTTAGTTTCAATAGTATGTATAATACAAAATGATCACTGCGGTAATTATTAAAATAAACTTAAAATGTACTGTAAACATAACCAGCAGCATAGATCAATGGTTAGCATGTTATGCTTTAAATTGTGTGGTCACGGGTTCTATACCATATGTTGCTGGACAGACTATATATATGTAACTCTAAAGTCGATCGTTTTTTTATCGGAGTTTGCCAATTTATCTGCTATCATTGAAACGATTCCAACAAATTGGCAACCCTGTCCCTTCCCCTTCGCAAAAGTAATAGAAATGATCACTGCACCGGTAATTATTAAAATAGACTTAAAATGTACTGTGAACATGACCAGCAGCATAGATAAATGGTTATCATGTTATGCTTTCAATTGTGTGGTCAAGGATTCTATCCCGTTGTTACTGTGAAGACATTTTCAAGGGTTTGCCAATTTATTTGATATCATTGAAACGGTTCTAACAAATTGGAAAACCTGTCCTACTCCTTTCGTAAAAATTCGACCTATTCATCATCTCAATTTTTGCTGCTTAGAAAATGCTGCAATTTTTTTCCATATATGTATGTATGTATCTGTGGCTGTTAATGGTTTGACCATAGGTTTTTACGTGTTTAAATAATTAATAAACAATTCTTAATCTGTGCATGATTGATTGAATAAATAAGTAAATAAGTATAATAATAATATAACTTAAATATAAAACCGAAAAGACGTATGTAATTCGATTCTGATTGGCTATCGTAAAATTCAAAGACGTTTGTGATTGGTCAGCCGTTAAATAATTTTTTTTTATTCAAATAAATTTAATAAAAAAACAAATGAAGATTTTTCATGGTTTTCATTTCATTTCCATTTACCGAGCGAAGCCGGGTAGCACCACTAGTAAACAAAAAAAAATCAACTCAAATATTCCATTGCAGTTTACTTGCGTACAAAAAAAACAAAAAGTCTCCCTAGTGCAAGCTTACGATATACACGAGTAAAAACAACAAATATAATAATTACTATATTTAGAAGCGATCAATCTATTTCCCTTTGTGTTTTTTCATGCAACATTAGTGTTGATATTACGAAAATGATTTTTTCATCCCCAAACGAAATATTTCATTCAGGGGTTGCGCACTCATTCATACGGAAAAACATCATAGACAAACATAAGGTGGCGGGGCGATTGTACGGACATTACTGGGGCAATAGTGAGTATTGAATCCATTCTCCATTCTCGCATTAGACTCACGAACCGTAAAATGAGTTGCCTAGAGTGGTTTCGACCCCCCCCAAAACCGGGACTACCCCGAATCCGATGCATAATAACCGAGATGATGGCAGGGGTTGGAGTGATGCTGCTGTCCCGTCGCGAAACCGCTCGTGCGCAATAATAACCTGATGAGAGGAAAATATTTTCATAAGCGAATTTACATAAATACAATTGTATCTCTCTATATGTGTGTCGTAACTCTACGACGGGGGGTGGGGTCAATACGACTGGGCTAATATAAACAGAGCACCCCTTGACGCTAACCCCCCTTGAAAATACAATAGCATGTGTTATCGAAAAAATCCCCGGCCCATATGACGTAATCTTTGAAAGTTTGATAATTATTGCTATTTGGGTGAGAATTGCTCATTTAATCGTGTCGAATTCCATTCTTTATTAAATTAAACTTCGAAATTAGTCGAATTTTTTGGTATTTCAACTACATAATACCAGCCTTATTGTAAACGTGTCATCATAAACTAAGTTTTACTTAACTACATTCATATGAAGTTTTGCGAACGGAAAACATTCAGTATCAATGTCGAATAAGTTCTAATGGTTTTTAAAAAATATTTGTGTATTTTTATAGTTGCTTTATTATCAATTTCTTTCCAAAAATATACATTTGGGAGACATTAATCCTATCACATTGAAAATTCTGACTTTGAATTAAATTTGAATGTTTTAACAACTGTTTAACTAAACTAAGGAGTCCAAAAATATCGAATTTTGTCACTACAGGTACTACCGAAAAAAATCACTACTGGTAGTACCGGTATCTTACAGTATTGAATTTTTTTTGCAATTAATTCAAAAAAATAATAAAAATTACTGTCGATTACTCATTCATGATTTCAATCAATCACTTGAATTAATTACTATCTTAATTAGAAAATACTGTGTTGAGTTTTCAGAAAAATCGTAAGCTGGAAGGGTTTTAATTGTTAACAAGTTAGTTTTCATAAATAGTCTCGGGTATTAGTACATTTTTGTCATGATTTATCTTTGGTTTTAAATTTATCACATACTTATTTAAATTCATCATACATATATCTATCTACTTTTAATTTATCTTATACTTAATTAATATAAATATATTATTTATCATATACTACAAGTTCACACTACATTATTTTAAGAAAAATACTAACTTAAGTAGCTTAGCAGAAAATTACTTACTTTACATTTAAATCATTATATGTACGTATGTATATGTTACAGTTAAACTGTTATTGTCCAACCAGTGAGTACGGATATAACAATAGAATTAAAAATTCACTTCTGAATTTCAGTGAAATTTTAATTCGAATTAGAACGTTACCACGAACCCTAACAACCTAGTCTTAAATAAATAAAACCGACCCGTTGAGGTTGGTTTTATTTATATTTATATTTTTTATTTATTTATTTATATTTAAATTTTATATACTATATTTATATTTACATATATTTAATATAGTACAATTATAATTGTTGACAGTTGGATGATAGTGCGTCGCCGATATGAGTCGCGCCACCTCACGTCACAACCCCGCTTCTCTCCATCCCCTCATATGCCCTTCCAGCTACTCCGCTCCTGTATATTCCCACTCTCTTCATGGTTCTCTCTTCCACTATCTGTTTCGATTTGACTTTTTTTTTATGCCTAACCTAACCTAACCTAATCGAAACAGATAGTGGACCATTAGGATAGTGGGAATGTACAGGAGCAGGGTTGGAGAGAATTCGGCATCGGAGTGGGGATGGAGAAAAGCGGGGCTTTGACGTGGGGTGGCGCGACTCGTATGAGCGACGCACTATCATCCAACTGTCAAAAATTATAATTTCACTGATAGGGGTCAATAACATGTAATTGGATATGATTTCATTGAACTATACCCAGTGAAAATGTGACTGGTTATGATTTCACTGAAACGTCATTGAAATTATAATTTCACTGCTGTTATAATTTCACTATGACATATTTATAGATACATACACACATTGATGGCGATAAGATTTGAATTATTGAATTGTTGAAACACTGATAAGAATTATAATAAAAGAAATCGTCTTTACAATTAAGTTAAATTCAATTTCGGAAGTTCTGAAAAGAGGTTTCTGTAAAATTTAATGTCGAAGCTATGAAAAATTAACATTGAAGACAATTTTTGACTCAATTATAATGTACTGTATTTGAATTATTTTTAATTTAAATAAAATATATGAATCTGCCAGTGGCTCCTCTACAACAAAAAAATGTACGGAAACCCAAAATCAATCTCGAATTTCGCCTGCAAGTTTCGTTCGTAAGTTTCACAATGAAAAGCGATTCCAAAACAGCGAAGGGTTTCGTGTGGACAAATTTAAAGCTGTCGACGTAACGAAGGGGTGAAAAATCAGCTCGCCAAATCGACAGTTGAAAAACGACTTCGAATCACACGGACGAAGAGGATTCACGATCCGACCGGAATTGCCCCGCGTTGCGACCGGCTAAAAATGTAGATATAATTACGGAAACCACCCCCTCCCCCCCACCACCTAAAAACCCACCCCAACCGTTTTATAGGAACGTCGAATTTGCTCCTGAGCTACGTCCGTCCCCTCACCCAATCCTACCCCCTTCTCCTGCAGACCGACCAGGGGGATGATTAATTCCGACTTACGTGCAATTTGTCTTTGGCTATGTTTTATTGCCGACCCACCCAAAATCCTCCCCCACCTGCCCTCTTTACCCACTCACCCCTTTGTACGTGATGGCCCGGGGGTGCCCCCGCCCCCCTTCCGCTAACGCCGAAAGCCTACAGTGCGAAACTCGGCTATACGGATTAATTTGTACACGAGCCGGCATACGTGCTCAAACGAAAGCTCGTCCTTTTGAATGTCACATAGACGTGTTTTCTTTTTCATTTTTTTTCAAGGTTTGTTTACGTATTTTTATTTTATTTTGTCTGTGCGTTAAATAAAACTTAAATTCGACGATAATTGGAAGGTTTTTGCATTAGATCCAATAAGTATTCTCGGCGCGTGTGCCGAAATGAAATTTTGTACGAACAATGTCTTGCAGGTAACAGGTGTACGGAGTGTGCCTTATGCAGTGGCGTGCCATTAAAATATATATTCATTTTTTCACTATAAATGACAAATGAAATAGAGTACTTTTATATGAAACATTACTTTTTGATTTTTAATTATCTTCAAAATACATCTTATATATATTTTAATACCTACTGATCTACTTAGCCTTTTACTATTTTACAATACAATATTTATTTATTTTTTTGTTAATAATTATAATATTATCTTATTTTAATGCACGTGTACGGCATAATAGGAATAAAAGCTCAAAAACCTATTTACAATTGTTCAAACATAACTTTGGTGTAAGTTTTATTGATTGTATAAATAAGTTTAATGTGTAGTACACCTATAGTATATATATGTAGTATTTAATGTTTATTTATTTTTTTAATATTTAAATGTGTAAGAAAAATATCTCAAAAGCCTATATATAATTTTTATAAACGTTTATAATATCAGCAACAGCAGAGAAGCTCTCGGGTTCGAGTCCGGGATTAATCTCAATTAAAAATAATTTTTTCGCAGTATTTCAGCAGTGCTGCTGGTCAGACTTGGATATTTGGGCTCCAAGTCAATCGTTTCTTGGTGGTGTTGGCCAATTTGATGGAAGAACCGTTGCAACAATGATATCAGATAAATTGGCAAACTCTGATAGGAAACGATCGACTTGTAGTCACAAATATCCAAGTCTAACCAGTAGAATTAAAGATTAGCATGCGATCGAACCCGGTAACCCCTCCCCGGTGATAAACATAAATTCAATCACCGAGCCATACTGCTGGCTAAATTTATAATGTATACCTATATATGAACATAGCTAATTGGATGAGATGTTTTTATTAATCCATAGTAAACTGTAGTGCAATTAAAATGAAAATGATTGTTTTTAGCAATTAAATTAAATCAAACTTTTATGTACGTACGTTGAAAACATCATTCCGATTTTATGCTCACATTTAAATCTTATAAATTATTCGTTACGATGCAATTCGCTAAAAACTCAACGCTAAAAACTCGCATAACTGTATTGCAACAGAATGCATAAAAATTAACACTCCAGTTTACGATATCGTAAATTTCAATTAATTTCCATGCACACGAGTCTCCGCTGTATTCGAACGATAAAGTAGTGACTTGTGCGCTTTATAACTTTGTTCAACGACAGAGAGACAAATTTCCCGCAGATAAAATTCAAACTCGTCCATACTTTCGAACAACGCAGATAAAAAACAAAATTTCATACTCGTCAATGTTAAACGACAAAACTACCAGGCATTCATATCACTAATTTCGCACCTGCGCTCATTATACATTCAATTAAGATCGTATTAGAACCTTACACACCTGTGGAGAGACGGCTCGAATTTCCCACCGGCAGTGACGTCACAATATCCTTTGACGTCACTTCCGATAGTACCTGGGGAGCCTTTTGAAATGATAATAATTTGCCACGGGATTGAATCAGCGACAGGCGTTCGAATTTATCACCGTTCATTGTTGAAGACTTTATCCTCAGCGAAAATTGTCTTCTGACACGTGCGAAATCTACATATGTACATATATAAAAAAATATTTGTATCTTTGTCTATCCGCCATATACATCCACATACTTTTGATTTTTTTATTGTATTTATAATACAGTATAATATTTATATACAAATCAGAGCCAGAATTAAACATTTTATCACCTGAGACAGAAGGAAAAATTTACGCCCCTATTTGTAATTTTATTTTCAATATGTATTTCTTTATCAAAAATGAGATATTACACATATAAAATTTAAGGGAAGGCTAAAGCTTAATTCAATAGGGGGGGGGGGGGCTGATATATGACAATAGAACCGTTTAGATTGGTATACTGTCTCATAATAGCCAGCAGTTTGGCTTAGTGGTAGCGTATATACATATTTAGCATCACTGAGGTCAAAGGTTCGAGTTCTCGCCACTGCTGGTTAGATTTGGGGGTTTTGTGACTCCAAATCGATCGTTTCTCTATCAGAGTTTGCCAATTTTATCTGATCATTGCTGAAACGGTTCCTGAAAATTGGTATTAGATCTAATCCTGTTTATATAACAAAATCTGCCTGTGTATAATTTGTAATAATTATACACAGTAATCTGAAATCTATAGATATCTCTATAGACATCTCTATAATTTCGTATTTATTATATGTATAAAAATTGTATACAAAAAAAAAATCTAAAAATAATCCATAGATGTCTCTATGATTATTTTTTCTGATTAATTGTTATATGCTATATATTCTGATTGTATATGTATGTATTACTGTATTTCGTTAACGTACACCCGTCGCATTGGAGCAAATCTGTAATGGCGAGTGTATATTGATTTGTAACAATAAAATAAAAAAATAAAAATTAAAATAATACCGTAGTTACATATGTACATAGATTTTAGATTTGTTATGTAAGGGCTCAAAGACCAATGTTAAATATATTTACATATATATGTATGTTCATTCAGTTACAGCGATTTCATACTATCGGTGAAAGTATACTTTCAATGGCATACATTTACTTCTGATAATTCTATTAATGTCGTGTCTTCTTTTTCTACCTCCAACAACATTTATTTGATATATTCGTCAGTGTATAAATGTTTAATTACAATAGAAGAAAAATTTGTTGATGTTCGACCAACTTTTGTAGTTTGTCTAAATACGGTTTTATAAAGGGAAAGTTTGATTCCTGAATGAAATGCTTTTTTTTTTCATAAATTAGACAGTCCTCAAGTCATTTTTTTCCAATTGATGCTGTTATGATCTAGCATCCAAGTTGTCCTAATTTGTGTGGGGTCTACCTCACGGGCCCGAAACTGAAATGCCCGAAAACGCAAATATCGGAAGGCAAAGATCGAAAATCGAAAGATCAAAAAAAGGATGCATGGTAAACGGTACTATGTATATATAATATATGTATATGAGTGGCATGCGGTGAAATTATCTCTCTTTTTGTCATACAGCCTTGTTTAATGTGCGCGCAGAATACGGGAGGAAAAGCCTGTTCCTCTTGTTACTGTTGTATCCTGCTCGCGCAAATTAAGTGAGTATGTACCGTTTACCATGCAACCTTTTTTTTATCTTTCGACTTAAGATCTTTCGATTTTCGATCTTTGCCTTCCGATATTTGCGTTTTCGGGCGTTTCACTTTCGGGCCCGTGAGGTAGACCGCACTGTACCATATGTACAAACATATGCATATATTTATGTATAATACTTTTGTTTATTTGCAACTCGGATATGATCGTTTCTCGCTTTGCGGATTGGTGAAATTTCACCACACATTAATCAGCGGTTAAAATTACGGTCAGACACGGCCGTATTGCGAATCGAATTTGCTAGTCAATTGCTGAATCTAAAATTCAATGAATATTCATTCACAAACAAATATTTTAATGATGTTCAATCGAAACTGGAGAGGACGATTCGTATTTGTATTGCATAATTAAATTGGTCGCTCTCGCATTAATCGTCGCACTCAACCCGTTGACGTCCAACAGCCACTTTGCATTCGATTAATTTTTAAATTCATATCGCTTCAAACAATTCTGTCGAAATTTATTATTACATAAGTCATATTAAAATTTAAAACAAAAACACGCTACTATACATATACGAATTTTACTTTCATTTATTTATCTTAAAATTGATTCCATTACAAATTAGCCAGCAGCATAGCTTGAAGGTTTCGTTAATGCAAACCACCGAGAGGTTGCCGGGTTCGATCATGTGGGTTGATTTCGATTGAAAATAATTTATTCCGAGTATTTATGTAGTGCTACTGTCAGACTTGGATACTTGTGACTCAAAGTCAATCATTTCTTATTAGAGTTTGCAATTTATCTAATTTTATCGTTGAAACGATTCCTGATAAAATTGGCAAAATCCATCCTACCCACCATGTTGCCACCATTTGAATATGATTTCAAAATTTATGTAGTCGATCCGATATAGGGTGAAACTTACGAGATCCGAGCTTGCTATCGCATTCATGCAATATGTTGTAACATTGAAAGGACGTAAAATAATTTATTTATGTCTTATTTAACTACCTTTATAATATTATATCAGTATAATTCGATGCAAGGTCTTTAATAATATTACTGTAAGTTTTGCTGTCCATAACAAGACGTCTAAAAGAAAAAGTATACATATACGTATTCCATAAATAAATTAATTATATCAACACGTATTTTATATTAAAATTTTATTTATGTAAATATTTCAAAACACGAAACACGAACGCCAAACTTACAAAAAATAAAAATCAAATTCTACCGACCGCTATACGCACGAACAATATTGTATTTCTTGATCAAAGCTCAATGTGAAATTAAAACGAAATGTAATTGGACATCGCGGGTTGAGTGGGGGGTGAATGCGATAGCATGTACATATTACGCAAGTCTCATGCTATCTACAATTTATATATATTTTATTTTATTTTATTGTTACAATCAATATACACTCGTCATTACAGATCGCTCCAATGCGACGAGTGTACGACAACGGTCAAAAATACAATAATACATATACAATTCGAATACATAGCATATAACAATTAATCCGTACAGAAATAATAATCATAGAGACATCTATGGATTATTTTTAGATTTTTTGTGTACAATTATTATTACAATTTTTATACATATAATAAACACGATATTATAGAGATATCTATAGATTTCAGATTACTGTGCATAATTTTTACAAATTATACACACAGATTTTTTTGACAACAGGAAATGATCTAATACCAATTTTCAGGAACCGTTTCAACAATGATCAGATAAAATTGGCAAACTCTGATAGAGAAACGATCGATTTGGAGTCACAAAACCCCCAAACCTAGCCAGCAGTTTGGCGAGGACTCGAACCTTCGACCTCAGTGGTGCTAAATATATATTTTAATTTATTAATTAAGTATTTAATTAATAAATTAAAAATTAAAAACTAAACCACATTGCTTACAAGTTAAAAAGTATCAGAAAATTTTTAATTTTAAATCAAAAGGTTTATGGAACCTTACTGGATGATAGCACTACATCAAGGCGATATATTTTCCACTGCTAATATGCACACTTACGAATAAACACAGCTCTACGTCAAAATTAGGTGTTTCGCCCTCCCCAACCAAGCCACGGGGATGGGGAAGAAGAGGGCGTGTAAAAATTTAATTATGCGGGAGAAGAGGACCCCCACCCACCCACCCACACTTTTTGCACGAGGGTTTGGGGCACCCTAGCGAACGGAAAAAAATATAAAAAAAAGTGATCGTGTCCCCCTTGAGCGAGGGGTAGAACGCGCGTTGACATGTGCCAGTGGCACGCGGCGTTCGAGACCGCGACTTTTGCGTTAACATGGCGGCCAAATGAAAAAAGTGCGGTCGGGACCTAATTCGTTTGGCCCCCGGCGAAACTGGCCGGACAAACGGGGGATTCCCGAAACGTCTCAACAGTTACTGATGCCATTTTTTCCTCGGTTTGTTTGTTTTCCTCCCAGTGGAAAAACGAAATTGATGCGCGTGTATGCCTTGAGCGAGACGCGCTGATGTGACAGTTAATGTTGCTCGTACTGGATTGAAAGTCTGGTCACAGTGCATGTATGAGTGATTAATTTAAAAAACCAAATAAAAAGTCTGATAAGTATGTAGCTTTAACCATAATTCTAATGCACATAAAACTACATATGTACGTATTAAGTATATTTAAATATTCATGAAGGTCCTACAACATCGTATTCTTAAAATCTCTTAAAAAGATACTTGAGGGACACCAGCTGTAAATACTAAGATCCGTGATAAACGAAAATTATTTTTAATTCCAATTATCCAAGTACAAGAAAATGAACAACAATATATATTTGGCCACAGTATCATGTTGGGGTGACCCGTGAAGACACCGTGGTATACTTGTGTATAAAACATAAATAAATAAATAAAAAAAAAATGTATATAAAAAAACCTTATTGAGAAATCACTAATTCTCTCCATAAGCTTTGATCATGAGTAAAGCCCGGACTCATAGGGTGCCGCGTATTGTTTAAATGTTGTAAATGCATTGTTAAAGGTTTGCCGAACCTTTTTTACAAAGGATTTACAACAATGGAACAATGAGCGGCACCTTGGCTATCCTACCTCTAATCATGAGTATGCAGAGACGCGGAGAAGCGGGGTAGCAGGGTATCGGGGAAGTGGGGAGTGTGGAGCGTCTGACATGTGCTCCTGATATTGAGCGCGCCTGACTTGGAACGAGTGGCGTCAGCATCGGATGCGCTGCTCGAGAGCGTACATGAAAAAACACACACATTAATTCATCATTTCGACGTAGGCGAAAGGCGAACTTTATATAAATTACCTTACACTGTATTTACATATATATGTATATTATAACATATAACTTTAGTTTCATTTGTGTATCAATTCCTTTCCGAAGCCACCCGTTGAAATCAACAGGCACATCACTAGTCTTACATAAAAGCAGTGATTCTGATGAAAACACAATAAATTAGCCACATCGTATTCCACTGGTTAAGCAATTGTGTGCCAGTAAAAGTCTTGGTCGAAAATTTTATTCAATTGTTACAATATCTATTGCCACTAATAAGATTTGAATGGTTTTTAAATAAGATCGACAGTTTACTATTATGTAAGGTTTGCCAATTTATTCATTTTTTTAATTAATTCATTTGTTATTACGGAATTGCCCCAAGACGACACATATGGTAAACTTTGTACAAATGTTATTTATATAAATTTAAAATATTATTATCAATTTGAAATTAAATTCATATAATGCTGACAAATGAGGGCAGGTGGTCAATTTAGTAGAAACCATTTCAACAATGAAATCAGATAAATTGGCAAGCTCTAATAGAGAGCGATCGACTTGGAATCACATATTATACATACATACATCTAAGATCTGGCCAGCAACACTAAATCAGTAACCCCTCACTTTGCAACTTAATTGTTGTGAAAGTTTCAATAAAGTTGGATTTTCCCCCTCCTTCCTATCGAAAATTTGGCTAGTTGAAATTGTAGATTGTTACAACAATACAAATGCTTCTGGTTTATAATTTACAATTGCATACCTCTGTTACGGGGACGAGAAGGAGATGGTGTGCAAATATTATAGTCACAGTTTTTTTTATAAAATCTTCTTTAATAGTAGTAATTACACATGAGATTAATAATAAGTTTTTGTTACACGTTACTAGTTAGTAGTTACTAGTTAAGTCAGTGATTAGTAAGAGACGGTTCGACCACAAGTGACGGTTCAATCGCAAGTGACGGTTCAATCGCAAGTGGTCTTCCATGTGTTTTACATCGGTATATATTTAATAGATGTAACAATTTGGACCAATCATAGTTCGTGGGAAAAAATGTTTTTAGTGTTTGCATATGTATCCCTTGAGGGTAGACTTCTCGAATTTCGTCGTGCGGATTTAAGAGGAGTTTTGGTATTTGAGGGAAACACAATTTGTCACGCTGGGGGCGTGAGAATAAGAACAAAGCTATTCAAAAACGATACTCTTAGTGTTAACATATGTCGAGAAATGGTTGAGCAGATACACATGGCTCGTCACGCAGGTAGCATTGGGTCGTGAGAAAAATGCAACTAAAACAACAAAAGATTTTGGAAGTCTCATAAATAACATTAAAGGAAAATATCAATTAAGCGTACGGTCAAAGAATCTAGATAACAAGCGGGAATAAAGAGTAAGATATTCACAACATAACATCCCCTTCGTTAGATTAAACATATGGCGGGATTGCCATGTGATTTAACAATAAAAGTAAAGTTTTGTATAAAATTTTGAGAATTACAAACATCGTTATAATAATTCCATGTGATTTTACATGTAAAGTATGTAATTAAGTATTATATAGTCACTTAATATAATAATTATAAATGTCTAGTTTTTCAAAAGACCCTTAAATAAGATATTACAAAAATAGTAGTTATAATAAACATGTAATGTAACATAAATTTTTTTTTTTCTACAAAAAAATATAAAAACAGTGATTATAGGAAAAATCACACAAGGTGTGTAAATGAAATACAAGAATAATAATTATATCAGAAATAGTAAAGGTAATTAAATGCAAAGTAATTAAAACTATAGCAATATAATTGTATAAAACAATTGAAATAGTAAAAGTTAAAATAATAATAAAGATTTCGTATTTGTTTACAAGATATTATGAAATGAAAATATAATATACTAAATAATGATTCGTGTAGGACTTTTACAATTGGTAGTTACAATGAGTATATTTAGTTGACAAAAATTCAATAATATTTTCTTCAAGTAATTAGTAATACATTGGTTTAATTGAAATCTATAACTATACTGTAATTTAGAATGATATATTATCATTGTTTTGTTACCGAGTTATTCGTATAACAATAGTTTTTACTTATTTGTTAATTATTATATCACTTTCAAATATAAAGTTTCATTAAAAGTATTTATATAAAACAATGTAATTATTAAAATTAAAAGTTCATTTACTTTTCTTAAGTAAGGTATTTGTAACCTTGAAAGAGATTGGATTGATACAAGTTAAATTATTGATTTCCACATATGAAATCAAGTTTTATATGCGTCTATAACATAATATACAGACATGTATATTGTAAACAAATATTATAATTGTTCAATCAATTGTTTTCTAAAACAACCGTTGAATTTCAACAAGCACAATAATAATTCATTTAAATGATAAAATAAAGTTTATGAATTATAGAATATAAAAGTTTTAAGTATAATCCTAAATTGTTTAGAGAATTTAGTCAATTTCACATTTTTTTCTTAATCTAGAAAAACACAAAAAAATACAAGAATAATAGTAATAAACATTAACAATAATTAATAAGATAATTGAGAAAGAATGACAACAAAAATAATTAATACGATGCAATGGTTAGAAATCACTGAATAGTGACAAAAAATAGATAAAGATTTGTTTCTAAGAGATTTACCTTTAGCTTTAGATTTGGGTTTATTTAGATTTTTGCGCAAATATAAATAGTTAATTTGGTTTACGATTAATATTATTTTACGATTCTTACTTGCGTATAAGTAATTCTAATTAGTTTATTTATAATCCGAGTAATGAAGGTTTTAGATAGTCATTCGAAATAGTACGAATATGTTCAAAAGATTAATTTCAAATCAATTTTCATATATTTAGTGTACATATACATATTAATAGTAATATATATATATATACGAGAGAGATCATATAACCGTATTTATATGATAAATTTAATTATTTCTTTTTATAACCAAATAATTGCTCTTATAAATGATGATAAGAGTACGCATCACTGTTTGTGATATCATTTAATTCATAGTTGAAATGCATTCAATGAAAATTATTTATTTTTTATTCTAGATAACATGTTAGCATTCATGTTATTCAAATTTCCGTTATAAAATCGATTATTCCGATTTACTTGAGCGAAAGTTACATGATTATTAATTTTTATATTTCTTCGAAGTAAGTTTACTTTTCTTTTTATTTTTACCGTAGGTTTGCATAACGTTTTCTTTGTGAATCGAAGTTTATTTATGAATTTGGTTTTATTATTATGTTCACTTATTTTCATTTTCTTATTTATCTTCATGTTAATAGTTTTACTCATTTTTATAATTAATTTGTTGAAGACCATATCTTCTGACAAATTAATAAATCCTTTTTTAACATAAAGTTCAATTATTTTTATTTTCTTTTTAATCTTAACCTTTTTATGTTTAATTTTCGCCGTATTATTTTTATTTAAACGATTGCACAGGAACATATCTTCTGACAATGTTTTTTCTTCAATGGATCCTTCATTAATAATATGATTAATTATTTTATTTTTATCTTTTATTTTCATATATTTATTTTTATTTAAACGATTGCACAGGAACATATCTTCTGACAATGTTTTTTCTTCAATGGATCCTTCATTAATAATATGATTAATTATTTTATTTCTATTTTTTATTTTCGCCGTTTTATTTTTATTTAAACGATTGCACAGGAACATATCTTCTGACAATGTTTTTTCTTCAATGGATCCTTCATTAATAATATGATTAGTTATTTTTTTATTTTTATCTTTTAGCAATTTTAATTCATCAATAGATTCATTATTAATTATTTTTATTTTCGCGTTTTTATTTATATGATTGCAAAGATTCACATCTTTTGGCAATATTATTTCATTACTAGGTTCTTCATTAATTGTTTCATTTTTATTTAGGCGATATGTATCATCTATCATCGTATCATCTATCATAGTATCATCTATTAGCTTATCGTTTACTAACGATTGTGATTCATTAAAATCAGGAAAAGATTCATTTGAATTTTCAATAATGTTTTTATCATCGTTACAAATAGGTAAATTGGGTAATAATTCATTTTCGATAGACTCTGAATATGAATCAATAGTAGGCGAATGTAAATTTTTTAAACAAGATATCGAATTCGAATTTAAATTAACTAATGACGATTCGGTTTTATGTTCGATTGAAATATCGTCATCATTATCATCTTCTATTGGAAAAACTGTATCGAAGACGGTTAGAGTATTATTGGTATAATCAAGTTTTGCTCCACTTGCTATTAAAAATTCGGTAGGTAATATTCCGTCAAAAGGTAATTTGAATTTTTCTATTACTGCTTTGTGAGCATTATGTAAATATTTGACATGACGTGTACTTTTAATAATGGGGTTTTCTTTTTTCGGAATTCCATGATCATATGAAATAAACGTATTTTGAATTCTTAATATTTTTTTCTCGATATCAAAGCCATTACCTTGAAAAATGAAATCAGCGCCAAGAACGCCGTTAAAATCATTGTTAAAGTTGTTATTAATTAATTGGAAAGAGAATGGAAAAATATTATTATTTTCTAAAATTAAATGAACGATATCACGGGAATATTTATTTTGTGATATATTTAAATTTTCAATTGATATAAATGAAAAAGAATGAAAAGGGTTAAATAAAAATTTTAGTTTTTCATTGTTTGCTTCTAATGCATCTATTTCTATATAATAGTCATAATTAGAATTCATTATTACTTCGTCAATTTTTTCTGAATTTTCTATAAATGATAAATTTGAATAAACAGGTTCATCGATGTATTTCGATTTGTTGAAATTTGATTTAGGTTTTCTATAATTTCGTCGCGAATATTGATTCGAATATTGTCGTGAATAATAATTGTTGTATGCCATTTTACAAAATTAAAATATTTAAATCAACACATTAAAATAACACAATAGTAAAGAAAAAAAATTGAGGATTGAGATAAAAAAAAATCGCCTCTTATCTGAATTTTTGTTGATGAAACTGGATGATGATATACACATAGTGCTGGATCTGCTTGGATCACGAGTTGTCCTCGTCGTGCTGCTATTTCTGCGTCACGGACTTGCGATGTCCTCAGAGGTTGCACCGTTTCCTTTGAAGATGTACTGGTAGATCTGCTTTCTCTGCATACTGCGAATTAGCTCTGCACACTGTCTGCTTGGTCTCGTCAGTTGTCCCGTAAGAAGTTTTGAATTCTCCGCTTAGAAGATTCTGGTAGTTGGATTTTTGCTGGGCTTGAAGGATGATAATCCACCTGGTCCACTCTGAAGTTGTCTTTACAACGGTTGGTCCTTCGTTTTGTAGTGATATCCAGTTGTTCAGCTGTATCCGCAACCGCTGCCACCAATTTTTATGTTACGGGGACGAGAAGGAGATGGTGTGCAAATATTATAGTCACAGTTTTTTTTATAAAATCTTCTTTAATAGTAGTAATTACACATGAGATTAATAATAAGTTTTTGTTACACGTTACTAGTTAGTAGTTACTAGTTAAGTCAGTGATTAGTAAGAGACGGTTCGACCACAAGTGACGGTTCAATCGCAAGTGACGGTTCAATCGCAAGTGGTCTTCCATGTGTTTTACATCGGTATATATTTAATAGATGTAACAATTTGGACCAATCATAGTTCGTGGGAAAAAATGTTTTTAGTGTTTGCATATGTATCCCTTGAGGGTAGACTTCTCGAATTTCGTCGTGCGGATTTAAGAGGAGTTTTGGTATTTGAGGGAAACACAATTTGTCACGCTGGGGGCGTGAGAATAAGAACAAAGCTATTCAAAAACGATACTCTTAGTGTTAACATATGTCGAGAAATGGTTGAGCAGATACACATGGCTCGTCACGCAGGTAGCATTGGGTCGTGAGAAAAATGCAACTAAAACAACAAAAGATTTTGGAAGTCTCATAAATAACATTAAAGGAAAATATCAATTAAGCGTACGGTCAAAGAATCTAGATAACAAGCGGGAATAAAGAGTAAGATATTCACAACATAACACCTCGTATATTTAAAATTCATATGAAAATTCTAAGTATCCAAACTTTTATCCTAGGGCACGTACCAATTTGATAGTTTAGACGCCTGTTTCAAAAAACATCAAACTCCTCAACCAGATTTGGATTTTTTCAATCTAAAATATGCTGATCTCTTTGATGGATTATTTTATTTGAGACCGTAAATGAATTATTACATTTAATTTGTACATATTTAATTTTACATCTTTTAATTGTTTTTTAAAGGTTTATTTCATGTATGCTTAGCTTTAGTGACGAGTATATCTGTAATGTCACTATGGATTAATTCTAGCACGTAAATAAATAAATGTAAATATGTACATATGTATATAACTATCCTGAGAAATGTTTTGAATTTTAAGTTATACATTATTTAAACTAAACTTCCAAGGTAGACATTAAAGTTTGGCTGGATGAAATGTATATAATTATACATTACACGTAAATATTTGTTTCCCTGTTATATTATTCATGTATTAAAATATCAAAACCGCTTATTTTTCAGTTATATTACCTCACCAACAAAGTTTTAATGCGGATATATTGTGCTTTGAAAGAAACCAAACAAAGTTAATGAATATGTATGAATGAACATATGCGGTACAGATTTCCGTCGTATCGAGTGCTAAGAAGATGTATTCAAAATTCAGCTAAAATAGAAAAGTTACAACGAAGATGTGTCTCTCAGCATAAGAAGAATAGAAGAAGAAGAAGAAGAAGAAGAAGAAGTAGGGAAGGGAAATTTGCATTTTTATGAAAACGTTTTACGGCGAAACGAAAAAGAAGTTTGTCCTTGCGGTCGCATTACGGCGGTATAATTTTAAATAAATATTAAATAACCTCTACGCTGCGGTGACCGCAAAGTATTTCGCGCATATTTAATTACAGGTTCGAAAGGAGATATAAATTAATTTAATATTTCACAACTCCACTTCAGATTTGTATTTATTCACGCCGAAAGAGCGTTACTGTTGCGAGACTTAAAGCGAGAAACGTCCCATCAAAGCAAAGTGTCTCTAAAAGAGGTGTACAAAAATTAAACTAGTGCCCGTAGTCACCATCTGCTCGGCGTAAAATAAATATTTAAATAAGGCGAAGGGTTGTATCCACTATTATGCGAAATAAAACTCAGTTATGACGCCTCAATCCTCCCCTTCCGGGATAATTTCGGCGCCCCAGATGCGCCTTGTATGCCAGCTCACATAAATTTTCAGATTATATATTTCAACTAAAAGACTTATTTGCGAATTTTCCGAGAGCGTTTTTTTTTCTTCGTTTTCTGGGGCGCTTTTTCTCGCTGAAAAAGATGGGAAAAATGGGGCCCCGTTTATTGCGCAAAAATGTCAACCCCCCCCCCCTACTCCCTTCCCTTCCCGAGGGTGGTTCTGTCTTATTTATGTGACACGTTGAAAGTGCTCGGAGAACTTACCGCAATATTCTAATACCCATATACATATACAATGTACATACATATATTCTAATACTCACTAATTTTCACTCAAAACCTACCTAATCATTAGATATGATCCTCAAAACCCCTTTCAGGTACAAAAAGTCAACTGAAAATGTTATTTTACTAACTTAAAGACGATAAATATCATATGGCGTCATTCAATTAATTATTTTAATATCCTATGTAGCATCTAATAAATAAGAATTCAACAAAAAAGATTAATTTTAAATATATGTACATACATATATAATTACTGCTGTAGAATTAAATTTGAGTATTATACCAGATCTTATGATTACTTTTTATTAATATTCATGATTTTAAAATAAATTAAAAATTAAATTTACAAATAGAGACAATTTTTTTGTTTGATTAAAATTTTAATCAAAACAATATTTTAAATATGCTATTTTATGTTCTTTGTTTTAGAGTTAACGTGTGTTTGAGTCTAATATGTAAATTTTGAACTAACCGTCAGACACGTTTTTCCTCCAGTTTTTGAGGTCCATTTTTAGACTTACAGAATAAATTTGTAAATAAAGGTCACATACATATATTCGTCGTATGTAATTTTTGTAACATATTTTGAAACGTTTCCAGTATCACTTGGCAGTGTTATATACTGTGTATTTGATATGTCAAAAGTTATATATGAATAATTGCAATCTACACAATCGATCTGATATGGAAACGTAAGGTCATAACTTGAAGGGTAAAAACGACCTTCAATTCGGGTTGTTTTTTATTGAATGTTTAACCTCAGTTTTAACTTTGAAGCTTTAGCATAATTAAAACCGGATTATAACGTTCATGTTGTACACATCGTTTGGCGTACACGAAATGGCTGTATTACACGAACTTAATACAATATTTATACAGGTAAAGCAGGGTTACCATATCCTGGTCATTAGAAAAGAGCATATTCAATATGGTTAATATTAGGACAGGTTTTTAGACTTATATAGATGTATGATATTTTTTCATGCTATCAACTTACTATTGATTACATATTTTATTTAAATTATTCATATTTATTTTTGTGGGATTTGAGTACGCTTTAGAATTATTTGACAGAATCGTTCAAAACATTTTTTTTAATTCGCCAATATGAAAACACATCTAGGTATTTGTTTTTTGTGCAAAAGCTTGATTTACATATTTACTTTAATTATCTATGAGAAAATACCACGATGGCCCGCATAAAAGAAAACAAAACTGAATCAAATAGAAATCCAAAATATTTTACGTATGTATTACGTGCTTATAGTCTGGGTGACTTAATTGCCTAATGCTGCATTTAAATGATTACAATTAATCCGAATTTCAGTAAAAATAGTATTATATTTTTACCATTGACATTTCATTGAATGGCTTAGGTTAGGAATTGATATATAATTTTAAACTTCATAGATATAATACAAATGTAACTTAAAGGCTACCAAATTTTGTACCAACTTACGCTTGATATTTTTGACATTTTTTATTAATTTATTTTTTTAAAAATATTGCCATTACGGGCTATTCCAATGCGACACCTATGGCCTATTTTTAAATATTTTTTATTTTAATCGAACATGTACATACTCGCCTTTACAGATCGCTCCAAAGCGACGAGTGAACTAATACAGATACAATACAATAATACAGTTAATACAAGCATTTTTATACAATGCAAATTCATACAAACATCATCCACAGTGACATCTATGGAGACGTTTTTGCAACATTTTATTATATAGATTGGCGAATCTCAAGACGCAGAATAACTTGAAATTTGCAAGGAAATTCCAATTTAAAAGAACTATTTCAATGACAGTCAAAACCATTTGGCTAACTCTGAACGATCCACCTAGAGTCACAAACCAAGGTCTGGCCAACAGTTACTAGTGTGAATTGAACCGTGACTACTCCTTCGAAAGTATAGTGTGCTAACCACTAGCCCACGCTGCTGATTATATGTACTGTATATAAATTTATAATATTATTATGAGTTTGAAATTAAATTCAAATAATGGTGACAAATGAGGGTGAAAGCCAATTTGGTAGGAACCGTTTCAAAAATAAAATCAAATAAATTAAAAAAACTCTTATATAAAATTTCCGACCTGGAATAACATGTATCCAAAATCTGGCTAGCAACTATTGGGCTGGGCATATTGCTGGTTTATCGATTCTTTATACGACTTAATAAATCTTAAGAATTACTACTTCAGAATCAACAGATTAATTTTGTTTCTCACTGACATTTATGCTTTATAATATAACTTTAATTTTTTATACTATATGTATAATTTTTTGGTGATTCCTTCGATAAGATCGATGATGTTGATAATATTCCTTCATTATTCATGTAGATAATAGGTACAAATCGCATTTGATTGATGATGAAGAAGTGTAACAATTATGAAGAGGCAGGATACGATGCACGGGAAAAAGTTACTAGAGCAACTCCTATCAAAATTTTGTAAAACTTATCAAATTTTAATTTTATTACTGGCATTTTTTTTATTGACAATTCTTTTTATTTATTTAGGTTTAAATTTGGACCATTGTAGCATTACAGGAGTTCCTAATGCGCCACAATAGTCGAAAAAATACAGAGACATAAGAAAAATAAACATATAGGTATATACAAACATAGTAATACACAACAAAAAATAAATTTATACGTAATCATAAAAACTAAAGCATTATAATAATAACAGTAAAAATTTCAAATAATAAAATACAAAGTAGGGAATGTCTTGCACCTATAGCCAGCACCAATATACATATAAGAACTAGCCGTAAATACAAAACATCCCTGCGAGGCTCAAATGGAAAAGAGAAGATCAAAATTCCACTCATCATCACATTCAATTATGAAAATAATGATGAGCGCAGACTACCAGACAAATAGGTTAAAATAATCTTCGATAACCTACGAACACTGAGGTGGAAAATATCTTCTGGAAATAGATTTCTCAAGAAGTCGGATAGGTCTTGGAATATGTCACATTTTCAGCACAGCAGCAAGATTTCATTGAAATTCAGATAGCTCTTAGAATAGCGGGCAGAAGGTACAACCATCGAATGATGACATCTACCAAACACATAAAGTCCCAAATGTTTTTCTACCGTGCAATGCATAAATAAATCGTGCAATCAGATAAAAATGCCGCGTAATAACTATTTTATGATCGTGCATTCACTGATTCTGTCGTAATTCTAGGTCAATTATGTTGGGCCAACAATTCACACTTAAACAGGATGCATTAATAGTTCAATCACCTTTCCACTCAACGTGGACATGTCTGGAGAAAAGGGACGTGTGGTAGCCCTAATGTAATGATCGACGGATAAACGCACGCTCTCGTTAACCTTCACACCTCACATAAAGAGCGTAAGTTACGCTCGCGGAAAATATTTTACGAGACAGATTAGATTCGTCTGGTAGGAGGAGTGTTTTAGTGCAGGCCGAAGAAGAAGCTAAAGCCTCGAAGCGTTGCGAAGGGCAATAAACAAAAACGTAATTAGCCCTAGGTGTAGGGGTCGAGACTAGACCCGAACAGGGGTCTAAGCCCTGCCGGGCCGCGATATTACTGCGTTATGATTCTTTATAGCACCCGCGGGCACCAGGCCACAGGTAGTTCTTCTCTCTCTCGTGCAACTTTCCCAATTCGACTTCCCGGTCTTATCCCGGCCCTTATTTCACCAGGAAATCTCGCATTTACGACCTCCATATTTTCCTTGTGATTAATAAAAGCAGGTTTCGATTTTATCACTTTTCCGAAATGAGACTTTTAATCAAAATTTCCTATAGATCAAAGCTGACGTCCTCAATAAGTGCAATATAGAAATTTTATTTTACATAGATATATACCAGATAAAATTAAATGCGCCTTCCTAGACAATTAATTAAAAATATTGCAGCATTTATTACATAAATCGCTGTATGTCGAGGCGCTGACGAACACAAGATTAACAATTAATGAATCCATAGAGACATCTATGGATTAAGACTTGCACGTATTTTACATAGCCAGGAGTATGGCTCATTGGTAGCGTGTATGTTTAGCACTAAGTGATTATTGGGTTCTATACTACTGATCAGACTTGGGTGTTTGTGAGTCCAAGTCGATCGTTTCTTATCAGAGTTTGCCAATTTTATCTGATCATTGTTGAAACGGTTCCTTAAAATTGGCAAAAAAATCTTCCGACCTGTTGTCACAAATCTTCTTAAGTATAATACTTACAATACTTCCGTACAATTTTTGGTCTATGATGTCGTGTTTAAGAGGGCTAGACACCAGTGCCTTGTCCACACAAACGTATTAGACTTCTCCCTTCCTCAATTATGACACTAGAGAAATTATTTTTTAATTTGCTATGGATATCCACCATAGGCATGTTTCTATGTTTTTTTTATTTTTTTGATTAGTTATTTTTCATATTTTATTTTTTTGATTAGAAGCTAGGAGCCACCAAACATCTATAAAATCGCATCGTTTTTACACCCACGAAAAGAGTCCAGCATGCTAATTTAACGATTGATTTTTAAAAAAATACGAAAACACAAACATAGAAAATATTTTTCTCATACCGATGATGAATTTTTTTTAAAATTGGTCCAGTTTCGGAGGAGAAAACTGGAGAACAGAAACCTCGATTTTGTCGATTTAAAATAGGTATTATCTGGTCGAAGCGCAACTGTCGCATTCACTCAATATATATATCGAAGAAAGGAATGGCAACAAAATTAAGGTTTCAGGTATACAGCCCTCTTAACGTGTAAGATTTTAACTGAGTGATCAAGCATTCAATCCCTGGCCCGATGCTGCTGGCCAACCTTTGGATATGTGACTCCAGGTCGATCAGAGTTTGCTGATTTATCTGATTTCATTGAAACAGTTCCAACAAATTGGCATCCTTAATTCTATGAGCTATTGATTTTCGCTATAGATGTCTCTGTGGATGTTAATCGATGTTTGTACATATTTGCCTTGTATAATACTTACAATACTTCCGTACAATGTTTGTTCATAGATGTCGTGTTAAATGTTAAAAAAATTATGTATATATTCGTTAATATTTTGGTATATACAAACATATGTCAATAGGGAAACAATCGAAAAATACTATTGCATTTCGAAATCGAGCTGAACCCCAGGGTGAGCATTTGAGTATTATATTCGTTTCGGTGTATGAAAATAGATATTTGTACCGTGAAAGCTTCACTCTGGCAAAGCAGGAAGCGTCCAATCAATGTTGCAATATTTCATCCCCAGGGGCAGTCATTTCCTGCTGCACCGGAAGTGCTTTATGCTGCACCATCGCTGGACAACCGAAAGGGCTTCTCTACCAACGCTATTCCCGCCCACAAAACTTTACCATCTCGAAAACAACACAAAAAAAATATCAAACCCAAAATAAAAAAACATTGTGACATTATGTTTCGACAAATTTGAATCGTGTTCGATGCTGAAAGAAAAAATAAACGGAGAAAAAAAATAACACTCGTTTTGTTCGTTAAATCCAATTTGTGAAAGTGGACACGACGATATCATTTTCCGTTTCGAAGAAAATGCTCATTCGGACTATTGTCTCGCTTTTATTGTTTTTCGTTGTTTTTCTTCTTTTTTTTTTGCTTTGACGGAAGCCATAAAATTTAACGGATTATTTCGTTATCGATTTTGACCGTTGCGAATAAATGCGACTTACATATTATACGACCCGAACACTCGTATCTAATCGACCGAATTTTATACCATTCCACACAAATCTTAAGAGAAATATGTATTTTCGAAACTGTTTGTATTTTTTTAGAATTATATTGAAGACTTGAAATAAGAAAAAATCGTCTAGACTAGCCGAAAAATTCGTTAAATTTGGTTAAATAAGTAAGTGTTATGTACATGTGTACATTTAAATTTGTTGATATTAATAATTCATGAATATTAAATGTTATTTTATATGTTGATACATATGTACATATGTATATTGATAATTTTTTATTTAGCAAACATAAGGCATCATTCTGGCTAAAAATATTTTTTTACTCGACAATATTTTAATATTTGTAAAATTAATTGATATAATAAAATTTGAATACCACTTTTTTATCATTTTGTTCTTCATTAAATCTCAGACACTAAAAAAATTCAAAAAGAAAGCGTCCAGATTTCAATTATATTTACATTTTTAATATTTCAACAAAATTTTCAATGGAAAACAATAAACATTCCAAAAAAATATATATAATAAAAAACACAAAATTAGAGTCGTAATTAAATATAATATAAAATTCCTTACAAAAAAATATTAAATAATTTATTATTTTAAACGTACTGATTAAAATTAAACTAAATATTTTACAAATTAAATATTGGCATTATAATATAATGGCTCATCATTCTGCCTCATCAATCTATGCAAAGAATTAAGAATTTAAATCCCATAATTGTAAATTTCTTTGAATAAATCTTCTCTTACGTTATTAAAACTTTCATAAGATCGTTCATTTTTAAAAGAAAATTTGTAGCAAAGTGCACGGCATAATCTAGGCAAGTTAATAGCGAGTTAAGTGAGACCTGACGTAATTAATTGTCTCGCCCAGCCGATGTGACGCGCTTTTCTTCAATCAAAATCAGAGTCGCAAATGGGGCAAAGGGGGAGGGGGGCTTAAGTTGCAATTTTTAAAAGCTTTTCAAGTGCATATGATAAAGTGCCGTCGCTAAAATTAAGTTGCCGGCTTTTCGTCCCAGTCAAAGTGCAGCAGATCCGCTATGCAAACCACCTCACTTTGAGCCCAGGAAAAAATCGGTTATTCATCGTGACTTAAATTTCATTTTTTGTTTCGTTCAAACACTCTTTATTTTTTGAATTTGAATTAATCGAAAATATATAGAATAAGCCCAAAACAAGCACGCCATATATTATTAAATGTACTTTTTCATTTTTATGTCAAGGCTAAAAACACATAGAGATCGATTCGTTAGGGATTCCAGCAATTAAGGTGAGTACTCAAGCCATAGGGAATTGACAGAGTGTGTGCTTATTCGACTTGGTCAGACTAATATTTATTTTATTTTTATTTAAATTATGCCAGAAAGGCCAGACAGGTAAACCCCAATGCGCCTTCCTGGCCAATTACATACACATGTAAATCGAAACAATACCTGACATCTATGGTCAGATATTACAAACATCGTATAAATACGTTCAATAACATTTTTAATGTAACAATACAAATATTTACATTCAATTAACAACCACGGAGACATCTATGGTGAGAAATCAGGCGAAACCTGAGATATAAATAACAATAACTCAAGGTTTGCAACGGTAAGTTGGGAAGGAAAAGCCAATTTAACAGGAACCGTTTCAATGAAAATCAGAAAAATTGGCAAATTCTGATAAGAAACGATCGACCAACCATGGTTTGGCCAACAACGACTGTAGTGGGAATCGAACCCGTGACATAATGCACGAAAGAATTCAACACTCACCACTAGACTACGCTGCTGGTTTTTTTTAGGTTTATTATAAAATTTTCCAGGAAGACCTAACAGTCAAATCCAGTGGCACCTTCCTGGCCAATTTAAATAAAAAATATAATATAAATATACTACATACATTATGCACATGAGCCGTCTAGTTTCAAAACCAGATAAGTCAGTTTTTAGAAATTTTTCCGGAACAAGGAAAAACTTATAATAATAATTTTTATTTTTATTTTTTTAAATATTTTATATAAACTGGTCATAGATGTTTACATCCTTGACTGTATTTAAACTTTTGACCAATAACTACGAGACTTATCTGATTTTGAAACAAACCTCGATTTTAGCTAAGTAATTCAATAGGGTGTGAATTGCTTTGAACTTTCTTACTTGACCAACATATGGATCCGTATTTTGACCTAACAATAATAACATAAAATGAAATATATATACATAAAAAATGTATGAAAAATTAGCAGTCAGATTTTGAAAAGGGTAAGTCCACGTAAGTAAGTTTCCGGTAAGAATTGGCAGAAACAGAGTTAAATAATTGCCTTACGGTGCTAAAGAAATCCACTAGCCACTGTGCTGGACGCCAAGCGTCCAGTTAAAAATGTATGTTTAAAGTGAAAATAATGCAAAATCTTCTAGGTTAATTATTTTAATTAGCTATAAAAATCATTTTATCGTATATTAAACGTCGAATTATATAAAATAAGAGCATAAAATTAAAAAAAAGTAATGGTTGAAAAGAGCCGTCACTCCAAGGTGTATATCATTCTCAAACTGACCGTTAAGCGCGCCGTACTGAATTTCCCCTCTCTCTCGCATCAGTGAGGCACATGTACCAAAATAATTATTTCTGTTAATATTGATCAAAGTTTTTATTTCGTTATGACATAATTCGAATCACAGAGGATTTGATGAATAATTCATAAAATATGAAGACCCTGCATTCTCTATATTTGGAGATATAAAATAAAATATAAGTCCTAGTCACACCCACCACAGTGCGGAAAGTGCGGAAAGGCGAAATTTTATCTGCATCTCGGACATCCAAAGCTTGAGATCAACCAAAACATTTAGAATGTGATACTCAGCTTTTAGATTTTTATTCAAACTTTCCGAGCTAAGAAGCCCGTCACAAATTCACTTGGAAATAAATACGGCTAACGCCCAAACTTTATCATATAGATATATCTACGGATTTAGATAAGGATATGACATACATAGATGGATTACAGTCAGATATTAATCACAAACGTACTTGTACTCGTGCACGCTGACCGACTCGAACATGCGCACACCCAGTCGACCCCCTACGTCCTTCGCATAAAATTCACGAAAAGTGTGTTTTTCTGATTTTAAAATGTTCCAAAAGATGTATACAGTATAAAACGATACGTCTATTTCAAGATTATCCTAATATTATATATAGTGAAGATTATAACGCTTTGTCACGCCACACAATGCTCCTCTCCGCTTATCTATCGTACAATATATCAAATTTAACGATTGCGTCAGCGAATGCATCACAATATTGCATCTTGCGGATTACATTTTGCAGACGGATGCAACGAGATTTAACGTCCTACCGGTTTTTACGAGCGCGTCTTCCCGCCAAGGCGTTGTTTTCTTTCACTGGGGGGTGGGGGGGGGGGGGGGTGGTCTGGAATCCTTGGGATGGATTTTTTCCAATTTGAGATTTGGATGTTAAAACGGAACGGCTTCACGTGCAATTTAACAGGGAGATGCAGTTATGGTGCAGCTAATACGCGGCGGGCGAGCTTCCAGCCAGGGGCGACGCAACTAGATTTATTGCGAACCGCGGCCCGACATATGTATCGTATAAATATACGTACATATGTAGATAAAGTACACTTGCAAAAATTCAATTTCGAAGCGTATGAAACTTTTGCCTTGTATTGCTATTAGTTTACTAGTCGTAAATCATACTTAAGACAGTCGTAAGTTTAACTTTGAAATTAATCAAAAATTCATACACTGAGCTTGAACACAAACACAAATGTAATATGATATGTAAAGCAAGCACATTGCAAAGTTATATCCAGTCCAATAGTTAAATGATGTTTTTTTTATAATGATTAAGTAAAATAATGACCAATGTTGGTTTCGAATAATTAAAAAATCATCATACATATATATGTATATGTGCATTGGTCTCCGTGACGAGCCGGAATGTGAAATTACCGAAAACGCAAATATCAGAAGGCAAAGATCGAAAATCGAAAGATCTTAAGTCGAAAGATAAAAAAAGGGTGCATGGTAAACGGTACATACTCACTTAATTTGCGCGAGCAGGATACAACAGAAACAAGAGGAACAGGCTTTTCCTCCCGTATTAATGTGCGCGCGCAGAATTTTTCAATAATTACTTACATAAAAAATTTTTTTCAATAATTACATACATATTTTTTAAAAACATTTTTTTCAATAACTACATATTTATAAAAATATATGTTTGTACAATACATATTTATGTGTACATATGTACATATTTATTGTTGCGAGAACGTGTAGATGGGTTTACAAGATTTGAGTGAAAGATGCAGAAGTGTGGTAGAGGTAATTTGTCGTAAGGTAGAGGTAAACGATCCAGCTCCGAATGAGCACGGACCAGATCCAACGAATATTTATACCTAGAGTGTACTCTCAACACAGAGAGATCATTGGTCGATGGGTCGCGAGACCTTATTGGCTGATGTATACAACTTGTTCATACGTCGAGGCCTTTTTGGCGCGAACACGTGATCAGGCGATTAGTGATGATAAACAGTCAACGAGCACCAATCAACTACATAATCTCTACATCACAGAATTATATACTATTTTATGTATATATGTATGTATGTACATGTATGGGTAAACAGTATTGTTTTAATCTATTACTAGTGGTCCTACCCGGCTTCGCCCAGTTCCACTTTTGACGATCTCTTCCGTCTTAGTACTGATTATACTATAATGGGTTCGTCCTAATTCCTGATAGATTTGACAAAAATCGTCGCCATATTTTCATGCGTATGTAAATTACACATTTCACATGGTCAAATATTTGCATATTTCAATAATTATTTTGGCTCCTCTCCCTGTATACATACATACATATGTACATACATATATACAAACATATATACGTGTACATATAAAACCTTTTCGGATTCATTGATCTATTAAATATATGATCGTTTCCTGGACAAACATACCAAATAGGTTTGAATAAACCAACAATTCCGAGTATTGTGTAAAGAAGTTTTAATTTACTTTTAATGAATCCTTTAATATTACTTGTAGATCTTGAGACTGTGTTAAAATATTATAATTTAGCATTATTTTATCAATAAAATTCAATTAAAAATCGATCACAAGTACGTACATAGTGCCAGTAGGTACGTCTACGTTGACGGGGTTGATTTTATCTACGTGTCTATCTTGTGTTAGTATCCTTCGTAGCTGCATAAGTTATGATTGTGCGGCAGTGTAATTTATCATCTTAATAATTCAATTAATATTAAATTAGATTCTAATTGAATTTATCCTGTGCTGTGGTTGGGTTCGGATCACGACTACTTCCTATACCACACGCGAAGTCGCGTTTCGCGAAGCTTTCCCACCGTACAATTTGTACAACCTTTAGTACCTACTCACTATACAATATATATGTATATGCAGACAGTATATAAACACTCACACGTCTAATATATATTGAACTTTGCATTTACCCAGAGCAAATTTGCCAATAAGTCTAAATTATTATTAATTCGCAAATATTTTAAACCGCCTCCTACCTTCCCACAAACACTGATCTTCGTTTAGCAATAGTTTAACCGCAAACTTATAATTTCATAAACAAATAACATCATACGTAAAATCAGAGGATTCATAAATTACTTGACATCAATTTTCAACGTACTTTTATTACAAGAGAATGAATTGAATTTTTAAAACGCTAGCGTACTATAATATGATTGTTGAATTATGGTCGTAATTGTGTACATATATGAAAAAATATACTACAGACGATTGGAATTCTGCATTATTTTAAAAGAAATTATAATAAAATATATATAAAAAATGGACTGTCGATATGTATATATATATATATATATATATATATATATATATATATATATATATATATATATATATATATATATATATATATATATATATATCTCTGTCAGGTCACACTGGTAATTTCATTTTTATTATTATTATAAATAATAAATGAAATAAATATGTATATATTTGTGACAGAACGTCGACCAGTATGAGGAACCAATCACAGCCGAGTATTCTAAACGCGCGGATATAAAATAAAATAAAATTATAGTAATCCAAAGAAAATAAAGTAAAAAAATCAAGAGAACTTTATAAAAATTGGGTATCACTTCAGGTCAACTTAAAATTTGAAATTTCATGAATCGATACTTCATAGATTTCAGTTTGATAAAATTAACGTTTTCAGATTTATCCCCAAAATTTGATACCCTATTTTTTTAGAAACCATTTAAATGAAATCAAGGATTAGTAGTGGTTACTATTTTGATTAATACTATTAATACTCTTTTGTCAAAACTTTTCTCACGTTCATTAAACTTCATCTTCTTCTATATCATCAACTTCTTCATCTACTTCGTCGTCTTCTTCATCATCTTCATATAAAATTCGTATACACAAACATAGGTATGTACATATATGGAGAAGATTTTTATTTTTTCAATTAAGTCAATACACTCGATATGTTATCCTAGACAAACAACATATCGAGAAACATATCAAATAATTTATCTTTATTTCATGCAAAATGATTAGAACATTCTGAGTATATATCAATCAATGTATGTGATTTTGTATACCAACTTTAGAACTACCTAAAATACATATGTATGTATATACATACATTACATCTAGATCAAATTCAAGTGTTTCAATAGAATGAAAGTCTTAAAGAAGTCTGGCGCAAGCTCAAGTGACATTTGCACGTGCAATATCTCTTCATGGAACCCATCGGTAATGCCACATTTTATTTATAAAGCCGAAACGACCGAACGCCGAAAAATACAACACGACTTTCCTCTTACATACAAAGCAACGCTTCTAAATAATTTCAGTGTCCCCTCTCCAGGACGAGAGCAGAGAAGCACACAACTTACATTAATTCCGGTATTTATAAGCTCATCACGTGCTTTGCAGCGGTATTGCACCGTGGGCTCACGTACCTCGTTACCAATTACGCGGCGAAGTTCCACCCCCAGAACTCCCCCACACCCCACTCTGTCCCCCTGCAATTCACGCAGGTTCCTGTCTCCCACCCGACCCCCTCGCGAATGCGTAGTTGCGAACATGTCTCACACCATCTGTCACTCGAAGCCTGTATTTTCAGCAATTTCATCCCCCCAACCTCCACGTACACACCTGACGAGACTTGCAAGCTTACTGAAATTGTCCAATTCGACTTGTCTGTTCCGCGATTATATAAATACGTACGTATATGCACGATGATTCATGCTACCTATGTGTCGAGTTTAAATGGAGATAGGGTGAGGTTGTTTATAGAAAAAGCGAATATATGGAAAGCTACGCACAAAAACCTCCACGATTTGTTTTGTAAAAGATTTTTTAAAATGCCAGAGGCCAATCGGAATTTGTTGAAAATTTCAAAACAGCCGATAGATATCGGCTGTTTTGAAATTTTATTAATATTTATTATTTAACATATATATATATATACCAGGAAGGCTTGACAGGATGAACCCAATGCGCCTTCCTGGACAATTACTTACAAACAATGTAGCCATTTATTTATACATAAATCACTGTATTTCGAGAAGCTGAAGAACACGAAATAATAATTAATTAATTAAGACATCTATGGATTTAGATTTTGTACATATTTTTTAGAAATTGTACATACAATAAATACAGATGATTTTTTGCCAATTCTTAGGAACCGTTTCAAATTCTGCTGAATATACACGCTACTATTGAGCCATACTGCTTGCTATGTTTTGAAACATACATACATATCAGGTAATAAGGGGCTTGGGTTTGTGAAGTACTTCAAAAAAGGAGTGGGTCCATCATTTTAATTTTATGCATCAGCATGTTTCAGTGCTGCAGATTCTTGTAACGCATGGCGTGACGTCAACAAAATCGCTATAATGACCGTTAAGAATTTATACGTATACGTATATATTTTCTAATACGTGTTTGATTTAAATTATTGTTTATTTTTTCACAAGCGAAAATCACAACAAAAGCTATGCCACTGGATAATTAGTTGACAACTTCAGTTAAAAAAAAACACTAAAGTTGAAACTTGCATGAAACTTCGATGTAAAAAAACTGATTATTTTTGTGATAATAATTTTCAAAGAGAGGAAGGATTATTATTATTATTATTAAACACGCTTCCATTCGTCTCTGTTTTGCGCAACTTTCATCCATCTCACTCCACACATATTCCTAATTTTGTCTACCCATAATTTTTCAGCCTTCCTTTCACCCTTTTACATTCTCTCGGGTACCATTCTAGCACTTCTTTTGTCTACCTTTCATCCATTTTTCTATCTACGTTACCCACCCATTTCCATTCCAATCTATTCAATCTGTTCACCAAATCTACTACCCTTGTCATACTTCTCACCCCCGTATTCCAATTCATATCTATCCTTGTAATTCTGAGCATACCGTGTTCTATACCTCTTTGAGTGCATTGGAATTTGTATAGAATCTTGGCGTTAAATGTCAAAGTTTCACATCCATACGTCATCACTGGCAAAATACATTAATCGAAGATCTTTTTCTTCAGGCAAAGTGACATTTTTGATTTAAAAACGGCGTTCATTTCTATCTGAATTTCATACGTCTCTTTATTTGTTCTTCTTTACGAACCATTATTCATATACATATACACAAATAAGTTTAAATATTTCCATTTCGTATAGATCGAACATTCTTACACAGAATGATTAATCTATCCGAAGCTATGCATTAAAGTTTCACATTAAAATTGCATACACATTAAAATATCATTAAAATATACTTAAGAAAAACGCGATTCATTCGTAGCAGTCGAGCAAAGTTTTATGTAATTTGCTTTTAAACTTCACTTTCCGACGTTTGCCTGCACAAACAATGCAATTTTTCCTACACGAAAACTACCACCACCCCTCGTAAACGTTACACCATTTAATTTTACGAATAATTTTACGAGAATACTCTCGTCGATTACGACGAGCCAACAAACCGTATGATCTCTGATGCGAAAAAATTACCAAAACGACAGCGAATGTCGTTGGCAAACCATCCATGTACGCAGTGTGCTCTGTTGTATTAAATAATAATAACAATGTGCATAATTAGTGTGTGTTTGTGCAAGCTTTGGACGGGTCCGATAATTGCCCGACGTGTTATCGTAATTTGGTTAACGACCCAACGAGGATAGCGATAATCGACAACGACCCCTAATATTGTACACAGATGAGTATACACCAAAAAATCAAACATGGCTATCAGGAAACATTTCAAAATATAATATATGCATAGATATATATAATCAAACGGATATCATTTATCGACCTGGAAAAAAACGTACTATTTCCAGACAATCACGACGTTATATGCGAATGCCCATCTCTAAAACATTTAGCCCTGATAAAAAGAGTATTCCTCTCTAAAATAGCTCGCACGACCCAGTCGTTGTCCGTCCGGCAAATCAAACCTCAAATGGGTTCCCAGTAACAAAAATAAAATTTGACAAAAATAAATACCAACCCGAACAACCTAATATAATATTAAATGAATAAAACCAACCCTAACTTAACCTAACCTAACCTAACCCTTAAATGTGTTGGCTGCTAAGATATTACGACGTGTTTGGATGTATATTACGATGTGTGGGCTATGAGAAGAGTGGGAATCGACAGGGGCGGGGCGACGCGCTATCATCCAACTGTCAAAAATTATAATTTCACTGATAAGAGCCACTGAAAATGTAATTGTATATGATTTCACTCAACTATACCCAGTGAAAACGTAACTGGTTATGATTTCACTGAAACGTCAAATTTTATTTTTGTTACTGGCAACCCATTTGACGTTTGATTTTCCGGGCTGACGCCAAATCTGTCATTAAAGCTAATTTAGAGATGTTAATTTGACATTAAATGTCGTTTTGACATATTTATGTCGTGTAATTTATTTTACAGCCGTGCCAAAAATATTATCCCTAATCAAACTATTTAATATAAAAATCAATACTTCTGCATTCTGTACACAAAAAATACATTCAAAATCAAATAGTCGTAAGACTCAATAAAATCAACTACGGTTAACGGCGAGACTTCGGACGACCACGTGCAAATTTCCACATTTTCCCATGGTTTTTTCGTCTTGCATTAAGCAAAGTTATTACGGCTTGTTTATTGTCCGACCACGGTGCACACGGGGGTGTTGTTCCTCCCCTGTATCAACCGGTGAATCCACATGAAAATAATGACGATTTATGGTGGAAATTTGGTGCAGTGCAGCTCTGCCGGGTCCACCAAGAAGATAGGTGGACCAGTAACGGCACTTTCCAACGTTCAGAAGTTCGTTATAAACGACCCGGTGAAATATATAACGATTTCCCGACGTTAATTTGCTCCACAGACTCTATCTCTGCCCTGAGAACGAACGGTTGAATCCCCAGTTTGAATCTTGTAATTCGTCGATTTTGAAATAAACCAATGTATTATGTAGGTACATCATATTATACAATGCTACATGTACGAAAAGAATTATCTGATCGTTCCATGCATATTAATAGTAGTGGTTGAACATTTTTTGCTACTTCAAAAGGTCCTCGTATCTAAGGAAAATATAATTGATATAATACAGGTCTATATATGAAAAGGCTGATCCAATTTTGGAAATTCTTCTGAAATAAAATACAACATTTGCATATAAGTAAACTTCGAAAATCTAATTTCACATTAAAATCGAAAATCTAATTACATAGAAAGTAATTCGAAAATCAAAATTTCAATTCCTTTATTTATTGAATGTCATCTTTGAAACGCTAAATTTTTTACATACATATGTATGTATATTTCATTACAAACCTCTTATATATTTGTTTTTAAAATAAAACCAAGAGAAACCAATGCAGAGAAATTAAACGCGTCAATTTGAAAGACAATTGACTTCAATGTTTCTATAAATTGTGCAATTATTGAACTTCGAGCGCAATAAAGCGATTGTATGAAATGTATCGCCATTTTGTTGAAATCAGAGGTGTTTCAATTCGATTTAGGCCATAAAAACGTACTGTCCATTTTTGACGATTGCATCAATAAACTATTTTCAGGTAAAATAAAAATTTTCAGTGTTTTTTCATAAAATATAACTTTTATTATAAAGAAAACTTACATCACCCATTATACAGTGGATATTTATTTTTAATTTCATTTTTAATTTAAAATTTAAATATACCCGTAATTGAAACCGATCCCGACCAAGATTCGTTTAATCCCCGAATTCCTAGCAAGGCTTTCATCCCCCGAGATATATATATATATATATATATATATATATATATATATATATATATATATATATATATATATATATATATACATATATAGGGGAGGGTAGTGAGAGCTTAGGGGGCGGTCGTGGAACACTCTTTGAGACACATTTTCACGGTATTTTAACAATTTTAACGAGTCCGCTTATTTATTTGCAGTGGCTAACACACAGCCACCACAACTAGTCCATCGTCCTTTCCACCCCCTGAATATAATAAATGGAGGAAAAAAACCAAAAAATAACATTAAAAAATCCATGTCGAATACACCACGGCTTTAGTTCAACACAAGCGATATGGCGTTCATTAAATTTTACCGAGAAACTTAACGAAAAATTTAAATGAAGGGAATTCTTTGCATTTTTGCATTCTTTATTGAAAATTTGCATTTTTAATTTTTTTAATGAATCTACATAGTATTTTTAATCCTTAGCTTGCATCGAATCGGTCGGGTTGGGGCGTTCACAATGCATATTCAAATTGTGAAAATTAAGCTTCAATTTTATATTATAATAAGTATACATTATATAATTTACATAAATCCTCATTCAGTGTAATAAGTATGAAATTTCAACTAGTTATATGTTTTTTAATGAGAAACTTGGGCATTGAACACCAGACTGGTGCATACAGTCAAATGCAAAGAAGTATTGAACCCTCTATGCTCGGCATAACGAACGAATACGTGAATTATCACAAGGGTAGTTGATATAATAGAAAGAGTAAAGAGTTTAAGTAAAAATTGCCTAGTAGAACGGACGATAGATGGACGAAAGAAGTGCTCGAATGATACCCGAAAGAATGTAAAATGGCGCAAAGAAGGCCACATAGGAAATATATGGATGACATGAGAAAAATATGTGAGATGAGATATATGAAAGTTGTCCAAAACATATATGTATAAGATTAAAAATTTTTCTTCTTTTGCTTTTAGATTCATAAATGGAAAATTCGGCTTTTTATTTTGTTTTGAAAATTCAATGTTTTTGAATTTGATAATTTTGGTTGTGGTTTTTCTAGAACCGTATTTATCAATTCTTCCATGGATTTTTAGAGGCTCTGAATAACTTCGACACATTCATCGCCGGAATCAGTTTCCATTTGTATTTGAAGAATCGAACATACATATTCCGAACAATATTTCCTCACTTAATTTAAGAATTTCTTTTTTGAAACAAGTGGAAACATAGTAAATCTATTTGAAAAAAAAAATTTTTGGATTTTGCAAGAATAATAAAAGAGTCACCAATCTAGTCTGTCTTCGTTCTTCCTTTGGTGTTTTTATCGCATTGAATAATTTGGAACCGATAATATCGAATAATCTTTCACTCTAAATCCTACGCTACTAAACGCACCGGTCTCAACGCTTCAAAAAGTTCTTATATGTATGTATGTATAATAGATACATTAAGGATATGCAACTTTTTTCCCTACAGCACATACTAATTTCATTTTAATTAAACTTATTGAATAAGGGGGATACAAATTTTTTTACATTTTAAAATAAGCCCTCCCAAAAAAAAGCTTTTATTTCAAATTACACCAAAGAAGAATTCAAGCCACGTTAAAAAAACCAATATTCTAAACGAATATTCTCTCATTCTTGATTCTTGAGACTAACAATATAATCTTATCAACTCAAAAATGCCTGAAACCTTTATAATATGTATGTAAATACGTCGTGATTATTAAGGCAAAACAGAAACTGTTATTAACAAAATTAATAACGCAAAGTCTAGACTGATCGTGAGCCCATACTTCAATGAAAAATTCCGACATTGTTACGTTGAATACCATATTATCAAATATCAAAAGTTATCTACCAGAATGTCTGTTCGTCTGTCATCGTCCACCATAAAGCCCCGAACTAATCTTTTACAGTATCGATCGCCGGTTTATTATGATGGCATTTGAATCATCGCCTGCTGCTGTCGTAAAATTTAACACGAAATGGGGGGGGGGAGAGGGAGGAGGCGATGGGGTAGGTTAGAACTGAGTCGCGATAACATATTAGACGTGGTATGGGTTGGTTGATGCCCGTGGGCGGAAGAAGGGCTGCAGGATGTTGCCTGGTTGAGTCTCCTCCGGGGGTGAGGTCTGCGGTTGCGGTCTGGGGGCTTGGAGGGACCCCCATCGTAAAACGTAGGTCTCCGGGTCTCAGCCTCCGGGTCGTTTCCTATTAGGTGGTTCCCCATCCCTCCCCCTGGCTCACCCTTGACGAACGCCCATCGAGACCGTCCCCTAATTCGATCGAGCCTTTGAATTGTCACGCAATTATGTCGCCTTTGCCGATTGGATAACACTACTATGCCTTGCTCGTGACACCGCCTAATTTAATGACAATATTAATGTATCGTTGGGAATTATGACGCTGATTTATGTACGGTGGGTGTGTTTGAATGATCTTCGGAAGCTGGGTGGGTGGATTTCTTGAAATTAATGTACTATTTGAACGGTGTGTTTTGAATTAGTAGTGAAATCAAATACAAATAGTCGGTATTGTGGGTGTACTAATATTGAATGCAATCTACTGCTCAATATATTAACTTATACATATTCCAAGAAGACCAGGAATTACTAGGCTATGAAGTATTAGGGAGATGATAATTTTATTTAATTTCATCGAACATGTACATCGCTACAATGCGACTAGTGTACTTATTCAGATACAATACAATCAATCTATGCAATTAATATACATAAACATTTTTATACAATGTGAATTCATACAAATATCCACAGTGGCATCTATGGAGAAATTTTTGAACGATTTTATAATCAATTGGCGAATCTCAATACCAGCATTTTGCTCGCATATACGCCAGTAAAGCACACAGCTTTGCATCTTGCTCACACATACTCTTACTTACTAATTTTTTCTAGATCAAGACCAATTTCATTACACATTTTAAGTCAGAAATAAAGTAAAAAAAATTTAAAATATTGAATTTGGACACCAGAAGATTGTATCTGGATATAAATCTTGGAAAATAATATATTTTATAATGATCACAACTTCTTTTCATAAACTTTGTTTGTCAATTGATTTTTGTTTAGCGACGGAAAATATAATACTCAACGTTATCGGATATTGAATTTCGAATAGTAAGCCTTAAGATATTTTAATTACATTTTGGAAAAAGAAAAAAATATATGTCAAAATGTTTTCAAAATAGAAGCAAATGTGCCATGGTTTGGAAAAAGGACAAACACAAAATTAGCCAGCAGCATGGCTCGGTAGTTGCGTTGATATTAAGTACCGAGAATACCTACTACCTAAACAATATAAACACCAATAGAAAAATTCATTATTAATTGAAATAATTTTCAATAGATAGGCGCTAAATGCTCGTGAGACTATTTTCCTAGAGGAAAAATTGGTAGCAAACAATATACATATGTATACATATATACAGGTTTTTTCTTGATTCGTTTTACATTCTTAAATGTTGTTGGCAGTTTTTTAGCTGTGACGTAAACACGTCAAATTAAAACGACTCTTATAGTGCGACGAGCGTTATCGCACACAGGCACACACAGAATAGCGATTTAACATATTTTATCATTTAAGTGATAAAATATTTTAAATCAATTTTTTAGTATATTGTGAGCAAATTCTCTCTACATTACTACATATCGATGGCTTGGTGCACAAATATTTTGAATTTTTATCGAATTTTAAGTTTGTAGATGCTGGAATAATTCAGACTTACAATTCATAGCCAGCAGTATGGCTCGGTGATTGGGCTTTTGCTTAGCGCCGAGAAGACGCCAGGTTCAATCCCGATCGACCTCAATTGAAAATAATATTTAATAAGTATTTTCTGTAATGCTGCTGGTCAGACTTTGCCAATTTTTCTGATTTCATTGTTGATACGGTTCCTGATTAAATTCATAGATGTCTAATTTCGAGTTTTCATTGTCTCGTAATTCAGCGACTTATGTAATAAAAATACAGCATTTTTTGTAATTGGCTAGAAAAGCGCCTTGAGGTTTACTTGTTAGGCCTTCCTGGTATATTTGTATATATTTATGTAAAAATATATATGTAAGAATAAATAAATATGTATGTAAATACAATCAAATGAACCATGAAAACTGCACACACTGAACTATTACACTGTACATATAACAAATTTTAACAAAACTCAACCAGTAACCATACGTACGTAACGTAACGCACGACTAAATTTTCGCTCAGTGAATCCTCGGACACGTGTCCGGCCCAATTAAATTCAATTGTAGCGATCGTAGCACTTCTCGACTGGGGTCTACGCCACGGACACCCAGCCGCTTAATTTAAGCCTGGAGCCCGTTAATACAGATTGTACGGTCGTAATGCGGCCACATTTAGGATATATTGTTAATGAGCGAGCACAAAACGAAACCAACCCGAGGCGCCTTTTGTAACAAACTCATCCCCCATCCCTGAGGTCGGACAATGGCGCCTCAGCGTTCGACGCTCGAAAGCGTTGCAGCTTTTGCACGGTCGACTTTAATCCGGTCTGCTAATCTGGGGCTTATCAAAGGCTAATGTATGATATCTTAGTTGCCATGGTTGAGTGGAACTGGTGTTCGAAGTGCATCCTTGCATCGTCTGCATCGTGATATTGATGGGTCTTATCGGATGGGATGCGCCCTAGTAAAATTTTACTACCCAGTACAGACTTACATACATATAGCTCAGAGGCTAACGAATTCTGCTAACGATTGAAACGTCCCAGATTTGAGACAGGGTTAGAGCTGGGTCACACCGAGTGACTTGCGAGTTAATTTTTTGCACAAATAAAGCTGCCGGTGGTCGTAGATTTTCATTATGTAATATAATAGTAACTCACCGACAGCTAATCATCGATTGTGGCACCACTCGATACAACGCCATATGTTTTAAGGGATCATCAAGGAATAAAATCACCGTGACCTGATTGAATACCGGCAACCGATATTGCTGGTCGGATGATATTATGGCTTGGGCAACCAGTGAGTAGCCTCGTGTGGCATGCTCCATACAACTGCAGGCATTTGATGTGGTTGTGCAACAAAGTCACCTAATAAGTTTCTCGCATGTCACCCAGTGTGGCCCGGCTATTAGACTTGGATTTAAAATAATCAAACAAGCCATTAGAACCAGGTCACACCGGGTGACTTGCGAATGACCATGTTGTCCAATAATAGTCGTTCATGGTCACTCTTGGTCACCTAACTTGGGCAATCAGAAGCGACCAAGAATACGTTCATCAATACCTGAAAGAGTTTTCAATGTGTGACAGCTAATTCAGACGTATTCATAGTTTCTTCACTATGTAATCACCGGCAACTAATTGCTGAGTTTGGTACCCTCGACACAATACTATACATTTTGAGGAATCATGATGGTCACTCAAGCAATAAAATTAACGTGACCAGATTGAATGCCGGCAACCGATATTGTTGGTCGGATGATTTTATGGCTTGGGAAACCTGTGAGACGTCCGATGTGGCTTGCTTCATACAACTGCATTCATTTTTATTTTATTATCATGGTATTGTGAGTGTACTAATTGCGATCTAATTATTATTCTAATTATTATATTAATTACTAGTTGTTTTACCTGGCTTTGCTCAGTATTTGTAATATAAACATGGCGAATCTATGTAATAGTAAATATTCATTCGTTTTTTTTTATTAAATTTATTTGAATCGAAAAAAATATTATGTTCAACCAATTGAATTGTTGTCGGCAGATACAATAAAATCAATATACATAAGCATTTTATACAATAGGAAATTATACAAAAATCCTCAGTGACTTTTATGGAGAAATTTTTGCAGCATTTTATAATCAAATTGGTGAACCTCAAGACTATGAATATTTCGAGATTGGTAAGAGAGATAGGAAAGGAGATGCCAATTTTTACAAGGACCGTTTCATTGAAAATCAGAAAAATTGTCAAACTCTGATACGAAACGATTGACCTGGAGTCATAAACAAAGGTAGAGGTACTCTAGTGGGACTCGAACCCGTGACCACTCTGCTCGAAAGTATAATATGCTAATCACTAGTCCACACTGCTGATTTGATCTGGTTGCGCAACAAAGTAAACACAAGTTTCTCGCAAGACTGACCTAGATTGAAAAGAATCAAACAAACCATTACATATTAACTTTTTCAACCATAACAAAAATCCAAAGACTAAACCTTTACGACTTTTACATATTCGTTTTAAGTCATACGTGAATATAGCCCAGCTGGTCGCTTAATAAAATAAAGGGACGATACTTGGGTATTACTCACGATCGAACGGGACTCTTCATAACTCCGTGGCCCGAAGCTAGGCGCCTTTATTATTAGATTCGGCATTATAGTTGGCAAATAAGATTTGTCGCCGAAGTCCCAGCGTGTGTTTGCGCCCTTTGAAAATCCATTTTTCACGTTGCGGGAAAAAATCCGATCGAACAATGGGCAAGTATCCAAAGTCGCCCTAGGTGAGCAAATAGACAAATCTGTCACCACCCACCACGCCCCCTGCTCAGTTTTCCACCATTTGGTCGTTCAAACAAGATAAAATATTTGCACAATGCGGTCTCAGGCTCGTTTGTTTGTTTCTGCATGGTCTGGAAAATATCCTTTGAGCGGGGCGCGTCTCATCACACTGTTGCCGATCGCAAAAAAATGATACAACCGACCGTAGAGCGCGTGGATGCTTCAATTTTATTTCAATCGATACATTTGAATGTGAAAAATTGTATTATTCCATACCAATTAACGAAATTATATAGTATAATTGTATCTTATATACAAAACCGAAACGGCACCTGTAATTCGTTTCTGATGTAATTGGCCATCACGGTTCGAGTGAGAGGTGAATGCGATAAGCATGTACTCGTACATTTTACGTAAGTCTTATATCATTAATTAATCAGTACCAATTGAAAGCTTCAAAAAGTCAAAACTATAACTCAATTACACTAACTCATTTATAATAACGATCGCAGGCAAATGCAGTACTACAATAATGGTAATTAATTGCACACATGCAAGTATGGCTGTCTAGACACTGCCCCTCTTCCTTTTTATTATTACATACCTCCTTTACGTTTCACTTACGATTACAATTCAGGAAAAAGTTTGCCTCTTATCTGATCGTTTTCATACTTTGCCATATTGCTCATTTTGGTCATCAATATAAGTAAATGGATCCTCCGCCATAACGATGGTGCAAAAATATCGTGTAAGACGCGTTTGAAATTAGAATTTATGAAAAGTGCCTGACGTCTATCCATTTTTTAGTTTTAAACATAGATGGCGGTAGTAAAATAAAATTATTGTGTGATACAAAAGTATACTGAATGCGCATCGTATCGTCAGAGACCAAGCTAGAGTTTTTTAAAACAACCGCTAGGCGTCGCCACCATACTATCTGGTCTTAGCTTACTCCCCTTATTTAAAACATATAAAGCGTTTGCAATTGAACCGGTTGTTCCCCCGCTCGTAATATTTTCACCTAAGGTCCGCGAGTGGAGACAGCAAGCTTTCGGGGGACCGGAAAAAATCGCCTGGGAAATTAGGATGCAAATTCTGCGCTCTCTCGCTCCGATTCTTCTTTGTCTTTGAGAAAAGTCGCAGAGGGCACCAGATACACACAAAAGGCGGAAGAATACAGACTCCCCGGAGGGCCGACTCCGACTCCGTGCTCTAGATGTGGCCGCGATACGCGATTGCAAAGCCCTTCGTGCTAACCCCCAAGACCGCGAGATTGGACGCCCCGAGGTCACAAAATGAACCCGGGGACGAGGTGGTCCCTTAAAAAATGAATTTCGAGACCCCGAATTCAAAGAGGGACCGCTATAAATTCACTATAACGCGCGGTATATCAACAATTTCACATCGGCCGTAACTTTTACGGTCAATTTTCATATTTTTGTCTCTTCCTCGTTTCTCAATGTATTTCCCATTTTTCTGAAGGACGAGATAGAATTTACTTTTCAGGGGTGTGTAATTTTACGTAGTAGCTATAATATGCGTCATATCCGTAGAGGTTGTTTCATGTACAAAAGCCCACTCGGATGTGACCAACCCATGACTTTATCTATGTATTTGAGGAATATAAGGTCACAAAACAAAATTTGATAATTAAACATACCTACAAGTTCACACATATATACTAGTCCGGTCAATCTAGACATTCAAAGATACATAAATTTACAACAAGCTGAAAGTGAGTTAAATTGTTCAAATCATAATTATAAATGACATTTCAAAACTCCTCATCGTTCTGGTACTTGGAAAAAAATTTCCTCGAGGTCAAAGGTCAAAAATATGGGTTTTTCGCGATTTTCAGCAAAACGGTAAGTTTTATCATAAAGTTACTTCAGACAAAAATTGTAGATCATAAAATTATCTATAAAAAATGTATGAATACTTTTTTTCCTAAGGTATACCTATTATAAGAGCGTTTTCGATACAAATTGAGCGCCAATGTAGGGAAACTTACACAAGACAAAAGTTCTACTTCCGGTTGTTGGATTTTGTGTGAAATTTTTTTATTAATTAAAATCACCATACTTATTATAATCATTAAATATCAAGAAAATAAAAATAATTTAAAAGGTAAAAATAAAATAATGAAATATTATTTTAAAAAGAAATACTACTTCCGGTTTACAAATTCTGACCAAAACCTAAGCAAAATCAGCTCTAAGCTAGTACATGAGGAATACAAATATAAATTTTCAGCGTGGTATATTCAGGGGTGTGGAAAGAATCGTGGTCACAACATTGAGGAAAAGATCCAACTTCCGGTTTATGGAATTATGTATGTGATTTATTTTCATCACATTGAAACAAGAATTATACTTGAATTTTTTAGTGAAGAGTACATATGTTTAAGGCGTCGAAAAAAATATAGTGGAAGAAAAATCGAATAAGAGTAAACTGCAACTTGTGGTTGACGGCCACTTACGGTAGACAGATGATTCAGTTATATAGGATTAACTGTGTTCAAAAAATCCCCACACAGACACACAGACACATAACACATACATTTTTTTTAGATCATTAAAACGTGATCAGTGATGGATTCTGAGTTCAAATCAGTCAAAATATCCATCCATTTTCACATCATCACATCTTCAAACACAAACTTCATCTATTGTTACTACGTACATAGATAACGTAAAAATCATTTGTAGTATAACTTACTGACTAATTCGAATACAAGAATAGTCTGCATATCAATTAAAATAACAAAACAGCGTTCGCGCCAATTACAAGCTTTTCCATTTTCCGACGGGTGTGGACTAGTTGGCGCCAATTCTATCAATTCGAGAGCACTTCAAATATTTCATCAATTTTCGAATAACGTGCACGACACTTTTAACCGATATAAATAGCGTTTTCTGTCTCGTTTGAAGTCGATTTATTGCCTTTTCAAAATTCCTAATTATTTTTTTCACTAATTGCAAATTAGCGCAACGATACGTGCCATGAATTACATATGTATGGCGATCGCATGACAAAATACAATATCGCTCGAATTAAAAGACATAAATAATTACATTCGTTTTGAATACACGATAACGTCAATTCATACTGGCACTGCATATACGCGCAGTGCTAGTGGGACTATTTTTACATTTTTTCTCAGTTAAAAAAAATGTTTTATAAAAAACGGCTGGTTACCTTATGTAGCCAAAAAATTAAAGTATTTTATATTTATAGCATTAAGATGATGAAATATATTTTTCTCCAGTCGAAATCTCAATTGTATGTATTACATTATATTATATATAAATTATATTATATGCACGTATATGTATAATATGCTAACCAGCAGCGTGGACTAGTAGTTATCATATTATACTTTCGAGCAGAGTGGTCACGGGTTCGAGTCCCACTAGAGTATCGCTAGTGGCCAGACTTTGGTTTATGACTCCAGGTCGGTCGTTTCTTTTCAGAGTTTGCCAATTTTTCTGATTTTCATTGAAATGGTTCCTGTAAAATTGGATTCTCCTTTCCTTATCTCTCTTTCAAGAAATTCAGCGTCTTGAGGTTCGACAATTTTATTATAAAATGTTGCAAAAATTACTCTATCGATGTTATTATGGCTATTTGTATGAATTCGCATTGTATAAAATACATATGTATATTTATTGTATTGTATCTGTTTAAGTACACTTTGGAGCGATCTGTAAAGGCGAGAAAAAATATATTCTATGAAATGAAATAAAATATTAATAGAAGGAAAAATGTAAGCATGTATGATTTCGTTTGCCATGTACGATTGATTGTGAATCCCTAGAGAATATTTCACATTTTATATCATCGAAAAGTTCTTCCCTTATTCAATTGTATATTTTCTTATATCGAATTTCAGCCGATCGCTGGAGAATGTGTCCGAGTTAAAGTTGAACGCTTGATTTTGAACGTCGTCCCTGGAGTTTACTCGCATCTAGTGTTTATTAGCCGTGAAAATTTTCTGCGAAATTCTTAGAGTTTCTTAGCTAATTAAATGTTTTCGAAATAAGCAATTTTCATACAAACGGCGCGCAAAAGTCGGCCAAGGCTCGACTCGACAGACGTTTAATTCATTCATTACAAGGAAAACTTAAAATAATCCAGTTAAAACACTTTGCATTGTAGCGCAACGCCCCCGGGTAAGATATTCGTTCTATGCAAATTGCAAACTCGAGTATTTTATCAACATTCCAACACTACCGTTCGCCTTTTACCTACCCGAGCGACTGTCTGAAGCCTACATAGTCCAAGAATACTCTTAATAAACACGGACAGTTTAGCCCAAGTGAACGTGAAACTTTTCATTCCATTCAATTATCGTGAAAACCAACCGCAATTACATAAATTATTCAATATAAAAACAAAACTTGAGAAGAAAACAGTTCCGACAATAGTTATACCTACTCTCGCATTCCATTGAATCCGTCTTGCTGTAGCTTGTCGAATCTATGGTCGATTTGAGTTGATATGGTTGATTTGATTATTACTTTTGATCCTCAACTCACGTTTCACATCAAGACAGTCGCTGACATTTCCTTTCGTCAACTCGGATTTGTCTTGAGATGTGCTAGGTTATTCTCCAACCCTTTGTATTCTCGTTAGCTTTCAACTCGCTTGTGAGAAGCAAGCTAGAGTATACTGCGATTGTGTGGAATCCACATGAAGCAAATAAACTCTCTAATGATTGAGAAAGTGCAAAAAACATTTCTTCGTTTCCTATATAGGAAAGAATATGGGTATTACCCATATCTCTATCCTACTCTTTCCTTTTGGGCATGCTATAATTCCCTTGAACTTCTGAGAAACTTCTCATTAATTCGTTTTGTTCTCCATCTTCTAAGTGGTAATATGTCACCAGTTTTATAAAATTAAGATATTTTTTAATTTTTTAAATTATAAACATAATGAACTTTCATAAGATCATTATTATATATTATTATTACAAATATTACAAATAAAAAAAATTGTATTAGATATCACAGCTATAAAATGGCAGATCCTGAATACGCACAAATAATTAAATGATTTAAATAAGCTACTATCAAGAATATATTTAAAAAAAAAATGTCTTACCTCGTAGAAAAACTGCAATCGTGGAATTGTGAATAAGAACACGTTATTTTAGAATAAAATGTTATTTTTACACATAGCTTAAAACTGCAAATGTTTGTCGAACCATTGTAATTTTCAGAAACAAATTCATAACAACTTAACGTTTATAACGTTTCTACACTTTTATACCTGAACGCGCAAAAAATTAAAAATTATGGAAAACGCAAGTTGCAAAAATTCTTTTAATTATTGAAATAAAAGTTATTCAAAATCAATCTAAAAGCGACACGAAATAGATTTAAAAATTGAAAAAACCTAATACAAATGGATGTGGTAGTACATGTTTATTTGTTTTGTGTATAAAAAACACAATCAAATGTTTTTGTTGTGTTTTTGCAAAACTGCGATAACTTAACGGATCATTAACCACACACTCACTCAAATATAATTAACTTTTTAAATGAAAACAAAATATTTCACGCAATACAAATTGCCTAGGTTATAATTAGCATACAGTATTTTAGACAGATATATCGAAAAAAATAATCAATTTTGAAGATTAAATAAAATTTAAATTTCAATACCTATGATTCATTCAACATTCAAGAAAGTATAGAACTTAATATTGCACGTATTCTATTTTTACTTTATTTAGTATTTGACGTACATACATATACGAGAAGTGCGTATTTATCGTCGTTATTTTTCACATGGGACTGATGAAACATGATAATTTCGCTAAATTCCGCAGAGATGGTGTTTCATCTCGCTTCTCCAAATGAGCTTTTCTTCTGTCAGACTGAAAGTTTCGCGAAAACCCCGAGAAAGTAAATGAACAATCCACCGACGAGGCAACGGCGAACCTTCCTCTCTTCTTATACTTTAATTAATCCTCTAAAAATAGTTGAACAAGAAATATTGAGCTGGAGGAATTTTCCGGCAAATACACACAACAAAGCGGATAATGAAATTCGTCGGATGTGTATGATAATTTATTTTCGATTACAAAAGAAACTCCCCAAAATTCCCCTTTCGGACTGAACCCACCTCCCCGAAAACCCACCCACCACCTCCCCCCCTTAGATAGTAATTTATTTGTATCCCCTTTATAATATAACGGACGATGTTGTAAAATTTCTTTAGAACTTTAACTTTATTCAATGTATAATACAACGACGGAATCTTAGCGATTTTCCGGGCATTAAGTAGCCAGTTTGAATTCGCATCACGCGGGTTTAATATTTCCCCAAAAGTGTATCCCTTCGCTGTTTTCTTCCACAGAACTGTTTCGCATCTTCTCCAGCTTGAATCGTTAAATTTGTGCATCCGTACAATTCACTTGGAACTTCTCAAATATTGTATTACCTTGTTTGCATGACGACGTTAAATGGCTCGTATGATATTCACTAAGCGAAAGCAATAAAAGCAAAGCATCCACCGTACAATTTATGTTGATAGTCATTTTTAAACCTCAATAAATCCTGAACTTTATTCTCAATGTAATTTTGTATATAAAGAAGTGTTCAATAAAAAAAATTATATGAAAAAAAAAATCTAAATTTTATACCACAAACAAATGCTATATTTTCTTTAAATAATGTATGCAATATAAATATTCTTTTAAAGACGATTTTATATATAATATTACCAAAATAAGCGTCAAAGTACAAATGAAAATAGAAATTATATTATGATTTTCATTTGCCAGACAACACATCTTACCAATTAATAACAAATAATAGTTACTAACTTAGGTATCACATTCAATACATTACTTTTGGTTTTAATTAAAGTCGAAACATTATCGAAAGTTTGGATCATACTCAGCCAAATCTCAAGAGTTTGATCTGTGAATAACAAAATTATTATTATTTGATTTTAATATTGTATACAATTTTTATTTGTCAATAAGCTTATGGCAATAATATAGATATATCAATAAATGCCATAAAGAACTCAAAGACCCAATTATTTATATCAACACTGTTTTTATCAAATAGACCTGACCTGAAATATATGTATTCAGATACTATTTTAGAAGGACTAAATTGCCATAAAAGTAGCATCATAATTGTGATTAGGTTAAAAAAAAATAGTTGCAAATACATTATAAAAAAGCACAAATGTGATAACAACTGTAATAATCTAAAAAATAACTATTCAAATCTGCATTATAACATCTCACACTCAACATAAATTAAAAATATGTACGCAACACAATTTGTAACTTATTTCAAACATATCTATATACATATTTTATATATTAAATACATGTGTACCTAATGTATCGTTCAACCTTATTGGGTATCCTTATTTCTAAAGACCAGGATTTGATAACCCTATAAATATAGAAAAGTAAGACGAATTAGTATCAAACTACATAGTAAACCAAATTTGCTGTATGTTAAGTAATAACATGAACAGTTTATTTATTTACTTAAGTTTAAGTTTGGACCATTGTGAAATTACAGGAGTCCCTAATGCGCCACAATACAGAGAGATGAGAAAAATAAAAATATACACAGAAAAAAATACATTCATACGTAATCATAAAAAAACGATAGCAGATAATGTAAAAATATCAAATAATAAAATACAAAGTAGGGAATGTCTTGCGCGGTGATCGGATAAATGCATACAAGAGAGCCGTACTTTCGAGACATCCAAACTTTCAAAGACGCTCAAGAAGAACTAACGCAATATAATTCCACAAAAAACATCAAATATTTTTATTTGTGGAATTCTATTGCGTAATTTCTTCTAACTAAGTTCGAGTGCCTTTGAAACTTGGGATTTGTCGAAACTTCGCCTCTATTAAGTGCAATTCAGTGCATTCTTCCGGGAACTGTCTTGGACTTATAGCCAGCACCAATATATAAGAACCAGCCGAAAATGCAAAAAAACCCCTGCAAAGCCCAAATGGAAGAGAGAAGATCAAAATTCCACTCATAAATCTCATTCAATTATGAGCGCAGGCTACCAGACAATTAGGTTAGGATAATCTCCGATAACCTACGCTTTATGAGAAGTAAAATATCACATTCAGGATCAGCAGAAATGATTTCATTGAGAAGTCGGATAGCTCTTAGAATAGGAGCCATTCGATAAAGAACTGTGCGTGCAGGAGGTACAACCATCAAATGATGATGTCTATCATGCACACAATTATTAGGGACATAAAGTCCAGCAACGACGGGCATGTCGTATTACCACGTAGAAGCCGGAGAATAAGACGAATTAATGAGAAGTTTCTCAGAATTTCATGGGAATTATACCCAAGCATGCCCAAAAGGAGAGGAGTAGGGTAGATACATATATGGGTGATACTCATATTCTTTCCTATATAGGAAACGAAGAAATTCTTCTGCTGAATACGGATTCTACACAATCGCATTATAATGGTTCGAACAATGACTATTTTAAACACAAATTCAAATCTCTTATGGAATAATGAAGCTTGAAAAACGAACGTACTTTTATTATATATACATTTACACATTTATAGATCGCAAAATTGAAAGTATTATATTCCGCGTAAAACTGAATTTTATACTTCACAATGAGAATTTTCCATAAAGCGCCCATATTGAATTTGAGTTTCATCTCCGTTCTGGTGGAACACGGCGACTGTTGAATCCCTTCAGCTGAGGATGTGTTTACCCTAAGCCAAAGAAAATAAACACCGAGTATCGACCCGCCGACAATATGACGGGGGAGAGGGCCTTTTGTGTCAATAGACGATTTTCGCAACGAACATCCGATTTAAAAATGCCTTACAATCTACGACTGTACGTCATAATGCAAGTGCTGAAATTCGATGCGTCTGCTGAATTCGGCGCCGCCATGGGGCGACCGCCTTTGACACCCCCTCGGTAATGATACTGACACTGCACTGTCTCCGGAATAATGTCAGTTATGTCCGTTGATGTCCTTTGACTCTGAAAATGTCCACTCGCTCATTGTTCGTTACAATTTAGCTGCCGTTTCAGTGACACCTTGAATGGCCAATGTTCCCAAGTCATGAAACGAACCTTTATGTAAGTTAAAAATTCATATAAATTCGTGTTTGTCATAAAATTTCTTAAAACATCTTGAAAAATATCAGTCTCCAACTATTTAAGTGAAATAAATACCCAGTTATATCACATTCGAATAGAATAGTTTGCCTCGCAACGAAATTAAACCAACTTATGTACTTAGCGAATATTAATATAAACCTTTCATTAGATCTCAAGATTTCAAGCAAAATGCCTCATATAACTTATTTTCTGTGAATTTTGACATACAATCCTTAATATGAAATTTCTGGCACGGATTATATTAAAGTGAACTTGCAAGAAAGCAAGTAAAATTTGTCTCTTAAATGTAATAAACTATTGAAGAGGATTAGAACCTTGTAATAAGATCATATTTAATTGATTTTATTGATCTAAATTCTAAAACACTCATGTTTCAACTTCAAGTTGTATATGAAGGTATCCGAATTAAAACAACGTTCAAATATCAATTCAACATTAAGTTATTTAATATAATGAAAGTAAATATTTTGGTTTGTGGTACAACGTGTATTAGACAATTAACTACGCCTTGTATAAACAATGTTGAGCTGTACAAACATTATGCTTTTGATTTTAACTTCTGCAGATTGTTTGTCTTAAGAGACACGATCCTTGTAGGCTCTTCTTCAATTTTCTTAATGTTTCTTTGTTTTGAAACTGAGCTCGATGTTTGTACAAGAATAGAATGCTACTTTGACATTATATAAAAATAAAGGTCACACATGTTTTATATGTCGATTAATTTTATTTTTATTTTTACAAGCTTTTTATTATTTAATCAATTGACGAAGAAGCGGCATGTTTGTGGACGTAGATTCGTATATTTTATTTTATTTTTATTTTTTATTCTAATAAACATACACCAGTGTCTTCACAAGTTACCCCTATATGACACTGTGGCCAGATAATATATAAATAACACACATTTTATATACATATACATACAAATAAAATATATAAAAACACACATATTGAAAGCTTCCGTTTAATTTTCAATGTCAAACGCCCAGGAAAAACGGGGCTGGATAGGCTATTTCCGGTTCCGTAAAGCCGCGAGCGAATTGCGCATAATCGCCTTTTTAATAGAATTTAAGGGTCAGTGCATAAAAACTATCCGGAGTACTCTTTTGCATATCCGTTAACCACCGATTATCAAACTTCAGCTGTATAACAACATGTAAAATCAGGGTAAAAACACAATGGTATGATGCTTGAAATTTAAACCGGCTGGTGTGGGATTTACTTTTAAAAAATATTACGCACGAATAGAATATTGTAGTGTGAACGTGTAGAGGGGTTTCTGATATCAGAGTGAAAGACGCAGCGAGTTGTTGTAGAGTTATTTTACTGTTGTTCCGTCGACGAGCCAGCTCCGGACGAATGCACGGAATAGATACGCCGAATATTTATACACAGAGCTTATTCTCAACATAGAGAGATCATTGATCGATGGATCGAGAGATCTTATTAGTTGTTGTATGCGGTTTATTCATATGATGAGGCTTCTTTTCGGTAAACCAATGGTCGACGAGCACCGATCACCTAATATCTTCTTTACAATACGGCATATTTATTCGATTAGAATATCAGGTACATAGAAAGCCTAACTACAACCATCCCTCCCTTTACAGTGCCTATACTGCTAATAGATAAGGCTTTTTTGTTCACAGCACAATGTAATTTATTTCAGGATACCTTTGTAAATACATCACATATAGCCAGCAGTATGGCTTAACGTTAGCGTATATGTTTAGCACCAAGTGATCAGTGAGTTCGATCCGCTATACTATTGGTTAGATTTGGGGGTTTTGTGACTCCAAATCGATCGTTTCTTATCAAAGTTTGCCAATTTTATTTGATCATTGTTGAAACGGTTCCTTAAAATTGGCAAAAAATCATATTTCCTGTTGTCACAAATCTTCTGTATTTATTGTATGTACAGTTTATAAAAAAATATGTACAAAATTTAAATCCATAGATCTCTCAGTGGATTAATTCTGTAATTAATTAATTAATTTTTATTTCGTGTTCTTCAGCTTCTGGAAATACAGTGATTTATGTAATAATAAAATGCTGCATTATTTATAATTAATTGTCCAGGAAGGCGCATTGGGGTCTTCCTGTCAAGCCTTTCTGGTATATATCTATGTAAAATAAAACAAAATAAAATATATAAAATGGACGCGATGTGTGTATGCATGTGCTGGACCGTGGATACACAGCCAACCAGAGTAAGTGGTCGAAGAGACGTGGGGAAGCGTGGTAGCAGGGAAGTGGGGGTGGGTGGGGCGTCATGTGACGTCAAGCCAAGCGACGAGTGACACAAACACACATTCATTCATAATTTCGATGGGCTGAATGGTGTATTAATTCGCGCGCGCGCCTATAAATGACCTTACACTATATTTATACATAACATGTATAACGTTATTTTAATTCGTGTATCAATTCCTTTCTAAAGTCACCCGTTGATATCAACGGGAAAAACCCTATTGTATAATACTATTAAATAATGTACCAAAAGTTTCAATCAAAATACTTATTTACCTATAAACCACAGTGTAGCTCACTCGTTCAGCCACTGTTTATCAGAAGAGAGAAAGAGATTTGAGGGTTCTAATCCCGGCCGGGAACGAGTAATTATTCGTTCATACATAGTATGTCACCACCACTATTTATACCCACTATGTCACCACTATTTGAATATGATTTCAAAAATTTAATATCAATAACATACGTAGATGTCTGCCTAATTTTCTTAAATATGTATAGTATTTATATTATGCTTATATGTCTGGTTAGAGTATTCTGTAATATCACTGTGGCTTATATATAAATAAATAAATAAATAAATGATCTTACTTCAATGTCAGGCAGCCCTAATATGTCGGTAAAATACTGTAGCATATTTTAAAAGGAGCCGCCGTTATAATTGGTTTTCAAAGATTATCTCCAGGCTTAAGTGCTATCGGCTAATAATGGAGACCCCCAAATGGACTTAATGGTCAGTAACGACACCCAACCACTTCCTGCTAGAGTTCTCAGAACTGACAGCTCGAAAGCGTGGGACTGCATGCCGAGACCGTGGGACTGTATATCTGGTACGTGACTATAACAATAGGTAAACAAACGTGTCGAGGAAGATGCACTGAGCGACCTGCCCTTTATAAGCAGGTACTTAGGCCATACCAGGGAATTCTGGACGGAGCACTGGCAGTGCGTGGATCTCCTTTATCACCCAATAAATGCTGTGAAGCGACTTTGGCCTTTTATTTGGATCCTCCATCAACCCCTACGCAACAATACAAAACCGATTTAAAGATTGGAAGTGGTTCAAAATCAGATCACAAATTTTTGACGAGCAGGAATTTCATGCCAAAATACTGCATATTAGAATATGAATTATAATAATATCGCAAAAATTGAATGCAATTGTTTTGAGAATCGTTTGAAAGCGTCCGCTTTGGTGTACTTTTTGGTCGTCGGTCGGTTTTTCCGGCGACCGGTCAAATTGCACCGGATAAAAAATTCGGTTATGATTCGTTTGCCGCAACGCGCAAAATTTCATTTTTGCCAGTTGCGGCCAACCGACGGGCTTTGAACACACACACACAGCCATCGAAAGTTTTGCGTGTAATTAATTTTGAATACATTACGGGCCGCGCGTTAATTATTTCCAGCGTTTGCCACGCCACATCCAAATACACGAAACGCAATAGCCACGTGCATACTGTATATACATACATATGTACATATATAGAGGATATCGTACAACGTTTTAAACACCAAACTACCAAATTTGGTATACAATCTATGTTAATATATCCTAGGAATCGTTCCATTTCTAACTTTTTACTTTATCTACATATGTACGTAGTAACAATAGAAGAAGTTTTGTGATTATGTGAAAATTTTAACTTTGAGATTTTGACTGATTCGAACTCAGAATCGATCACTGATCACGTTTTCATGATCTAGAAAATATGTGTGTGTGTGTGTGTTAGTTTTTGTAGATGTCTGTCTGTGTATTTTGGGGATTTTTTGAACACCGTTAATGCTTTTCAAATTTTTAAGTTGACCGGAAATGGTACCTCCCGTTATAGGTGACCGTTTTTTTTTAGTTTTTGGATTCAATTATCTCCCAAACCGCTCAATGGATAAGACTGAAATTCTTTTACGTGTAATAGAAATTAGCTCCTTTTTCTTAAATATTTTGCCTCAACCGCAAGTAGTATTTTTACTCAAGGGAATTGAGGTTTTTCTCAGAAACTGAAATTTCATATCTAAAAGTTTAAACATAATATGAAGTATATATGTATATATAAAATTTGGTGAACACGCGTCAACCAGAAGTGGCAGTTACAAATGTTCGATTTTTTTTTCCACTACTTTTTTTCGACCCCTTAAACATGAAGGCTCTTCACGAAATTCAAAAATAATACTTGTATTATTGTGATGAAAATAAAAAAAAATCACTGGAACTAATACTGGAAGAAATATATTTTTTTAAAACAATATTTCATTATTTTATTTTGACCTTTTAAATTATTTCTATCCTCTTGATATTTCATGTTTCCAATATAAAAGTGTTTTGCCCGATGAAATATCATCGCATGGGTTATGGTATATTTAATTGTTTAATATGAAAAAAAATGGTAAAAACTAACTACCCACCTACATATAAACAATATAAAGCACCAATAGAAAAATTAATTAAACATTTTTTTAATAGATGACGCTTAATGCTCAGAGACTCATTTCCTTAGAGGAAACATTGGTAGTAAATAGACCTCTATTTACTACCAATGTTTAGAGGTATATACATACATATATCTATCATTAGAAAGCGTGCTTTTTCCAGGAAACAGGGCATTTTGGGTCTATTTTCCAGGAAATAGAGCAAACTACAAAGCTAGAGTGCAAAAAAAAGGTTCATCATAAAAATGAACAATGCACAGAACGATACACAAACACACAGACATACAGAATAGCGCTATTACTATATGTATATGTTACATAGTGATTTTAAGTAATAAAAAATATTTGAAGATAGTCCAACAACCGGAAGTAGAACTTTTGTTTTGTGTGAGATTCCTTACATTTTCACTCAATTTATTTCAAAAATGCTCTCATAACCGGTATGTGTGAACGTGTATGTATGTTTAATTATCGAATTTTGTTTTTTATCCTTCTTATATTTCTCAAATATTATACATAGATAAAGTCTTGGGTTGATCACATCCGAATTTTTTTATCTTCATCTTTCGATTATGACCTTCTATGGAGCATAGTAAATATTTTTTCCCAAAACTTAATATAACAAATGGCGGAAAAGTATTGAGCCATTCTGCGCTTTTCTTTCGAATTTTCATCAGGCCCACATCACCCCCGCGGTGACCATAATGTCGTGGGCTAGGGCTACCTGGTCGATCTCGATGGGGGATGGGTCTGTCACTCTTGCGGGTCCCCTTGCGCAATTTATGGGCCCCATTTTTTTCACTCGCGTAAGTAACTTTCGGTGGGGTGTCGGGGGGAGGGGAGGGGGTGAGGCCCATGTGTGGTATTAAGCGCTTTGTGTTGCGCCAACGCGAAATAATCTAAAAGTTTTGAAAGATTGCCGAGTGCGAGCCTTCAGACTTCATACATTTAGAATAAGCTTTCGACTTTAGAAAGCTCTCAGGGCCAATTCAGACCCGTTGCGATTCTCGATTTTTCGCAGACGTACATATGTATATATATACATCTATCCGTACGTGGAATAATTGATCTTGAAGTTGGATCCAAATTTTAAACTTTTTGAATCAACTATATGGAATACTACGAATCATCCAACATTACTCAGGCGAGCGAATTTTCGAAAGAACAATAAAAATTGAACTTTTTTAGAAAATTTTCCTATATACATATAAAATTTTAGTCAAAATACTTTTTATACAAAATACTTATTCTGCATTTTTTGGTTCTAAACTAAAAACGTTAAATTTACATAATGTCCAAATAAAAAAAAAACATGAAACTTTAATATTAGAGTAAAGTAGATTTATTTTACAAATATTTTATTTTATTTTACATAGAAGGCTTGACATGTAAACCCCAATGCGCCTTCCTAGACAATTAATTAAAAAGATTTCTGCATTTTTATTACATAAATCACTGTATTTATAAAGGCTGAAGAACAAAAAATTAACAATTAATTAATTAATTAATCCATTGAGACATCTATGGATTTAGACTGGTACATAAATTACATATTGTACATAAATCAAATTCAGATGTTTGTGAGAACAGGTACGATGATTTTTTCCAATTTAAGGAACCGTTTCAACAATGAAAATCAGATAAATTGGAAAACTCTGATAAGAAACGATCGACTTGGAGTCACAAATATCATATTGTAACCAGCAGTATTAAATATTAGCACGGGATCGAACCCAGTAATATCTCGGTGCTAAACATAAACGCAAACACCGAGCCATACTGCTTTTATAATTATATTCAACTTCTTACTGTAGAAACAGTCTTTCACTGAATTTTAACGAATACATTGAATTTACTTTAATATAACCCAACTTCTAAATAATGCAAAACTTCAGCTTTTTTGAGTCGCAACTCAAATAGTTTAGTTAAGCGACCATAAAAAATATACATATATTAAATAAAATATAAAAATAATGGTTCTCATATAGTGCTTTCAACTGAAGTCGATCAGGGTTCAATCCCTCACCTGGTGTTAGGTTAGCCAGACCTTAAATCGTTTCCTATCAGAGTTTAATTAATAAATAATAAACGAATAAGTTTAATATAATATAAACCATAGTCATGTCAAAATTTACCAACCAAAACCAACCCAATTTTAAATTGCGATTCGTACATTCTCGTAATCCTCATCTTTTAGTCATATTATATATGTAATATATGTAATATCTTTATATAATCCTACACTTATGTATTCAGAATGATTGTACATATATACATAATATGACTTAAAATAATCGCCTTAGCTTAAATTTTATACAAAGTCTTAAAATATTTCATTAAAATATTCAATGTATGTTTCATATATTTCCATTTTAATTAACATGTTTTATATATGTATGTACATATGTAATTAAAATTCACTGTGGAAAACGTGCGCACATTTCAGATTTATTTAAAAGGAGGCAAAAATAATTTCGTCGTGTAAGATGTTACAAGTTAATTGGGTGACTTTTGTGTAAGTTTACTATGCATTAAAATTCAACTCATGTCTGTGGTTTATGTCCCAATTAAATGTAGATTAAGTGCTTTCTAAGACGGAATAAATAAACCCCTCGACACTGCCAAAAGTTACAAAGATGAGCGCAAACACTATTTTAAATTTTAAATATATAATATATTATATATTTTATTTCATGTAATATAACTGGCAATAAAACTATTTGGAATAGTTCTATTTTTTTACGATCTCATCACATCTTTTTTATTGTCGTCGATGAAAGCGAGATGGAAAAAATATTATTATATAATATGAAATAAAGTAAAACACGAGCATATCCAAAACTCAATCAAACCCGCAAGGGCAAGTTCAAGTGGGCGATAAAAAGCGAAAAAGCTTTTATTTGCCACGATTTTATCGTCGAACTTTCATAACTGAAATCGACATCTGCGATGAAAAAAAATCGCACTTGTCAAAAACAATTTCACGGGGGAGAAAATTGATAACGAACACAATAGTGATTTCATCGCAAAACTTTATACGGAACCGTCGTAAAATCTTGATCCCGTTAAGAGCTTAGCGCTTTTCCGGTATACACGTGGGATTCTAAATTTTCACCAATATTTCCCATCTACGCTATACTTACCCTGTATATGTATATAAAATATAAACGAGCTGAAGAGTATCGTGCTACATTACATTACCGCTATAAAGTATCGTGGAATATTCTATCCAGCTTCTACGTACTATATCTACATACATGTACATATTATGCTACATGTCAGCATTGTGGCTTAATGGTAGCGTGTTTTTTTAGCACCAAGTGATCAGTGGGTTCGAACCGCCATACTGCTGGTTAGATTTGGGGGTATTTTTAACTCCAAATCGATCGTTTCTTATCAGAGTTTTCCAATTTTATCTCATCATTGTTGAAACAGTACCTCAAAATTGGCAAAAAATCATTTTTCCTGTTGTCACAAATCTTCTGTATTTATTGTGTGTATAATTTGTAAAAATTATGTACAAAATCTCAATCCATAGATGTCTCAATGGATTAATTCTGTAATTAATTAATTAATTAATTGTTATTTCGTGTTCTTCAACTTCTGGAAATACAGTGATTTTTGTTAATAATAAATTGCTGCATTGTTTGTAATTAATTGTCCAGGAAGGCGCATTGAAGTCTTCCTGTCAAGCCTTCCTGGTATATATCTATGTAAAAATTAATAAAATATGCATAATATGTATGTATAACTTTAATAATATGAACATCAACTAATATATTAATTTTTAATCATAATTTGAATTACATTTTCACTGGCTAATCGTAACATCTTAGCAGCCAACACTTATTTATTTAAGGATTAGGTTAGGTTAAGTTAAGGTTGGCCCTATTCATTTAAGATTAGACTGTTAGGGTCGTTATTTATTTTTTTACTGGCAACCCATTTGATGTTTGATTTGCTTGGCGAAAACCGAATCTGTCATGCGAGCTATTTTAGAGAGGGGCATTCTTTTTTTTTTATTTGCCGGGCCGATAAATAGTACCCATTTTATATTAAAATTTTATTAATTTTAATATTTCAAAATATGAATTGAGTTCGTCAATACTAACAAAAAATAAAAATCAAATTCTATTGACCACTATACGCACGAGCAATGTTGTATTTCTTGACCAAAATGCAATGTGAAATTTAATTAATTGGCCAGCGCGGAACGAGTGAGGGGTTGAATGCGATTTCATGTACATTTTACGTAAGTCTCGTGCTAGATCGATTCGACAATAACATTAAATTTGACCACGAAGAGAAACCAATATCCAAAGTCTAAAATAACGAAAAGAACTTTAAATAATTTAGAAACTGCCCATTAAATTTCAACAGGCACAACGCTAGATATATACACATATAAAAGTATATATGTATATGTGGTTACATTTAGAGTGGTGTTGGCTAGGAAAAAGCGATTGTGTCACTGTGTTTCCCCAACTGTGCGTCCGTAACCGCAAACTAAATAAATGTATAAACTCGCACAATGAGCCCATAAATCTAACCGGAAGCTGAATAAATGGCACCGCTGTGGAAAATTCGTTACTTCAAAGTGAATTTGACTTTTTAACAGCACTGAACTTCTGAATTATTTACATTAAAAACTTTCAAACGGTACATCTGCCACGTCACCTATACCGCAAATGATCTGAATCGAAATTGAGTACATTATATAATGTTATAACTATGTAGTCTTCGGCGGTGGATGGATTATTTGCACACAAAAAATATATCACTAGTGCTAACTAGTGTTGTACCTGTTGATTTCAACGGGTGGTTTCGGAATGGAATTGATACACGAACTCAAATAAATTTATATGTTATATTTATATAATGCTATATATGTATATTTTAGGCACGCGCACATATATTAATAGAAAAAGTTGTATGCACGCATTACACACGCATCGATCGAACCCGTTCACCCGTTTGAAATGATGAATGTACGTGTAAGTGTGTGTGTCTTCGTGGATGTATGTATGTGTGTACGCTCCCGCGCATTTTTAGGCGCATATGACGCTGACGTCACTTCGCGCTCAATATCAGGAGCAAGAACAAGTCCACACGCCCTCCCACTTCCCCGCTACCTCGCTTCCCCGCGTCTTCTCGATACGATCGCACGCTACATAGCGGATGCTTAAAATGCACCCATTGGTCATAATGATGATACGTTACTCTAATTGGTCAAGGGTTTTAGGCTACAAGGACAGCTTGACTCTATATCTACATACTTGTCCACGCGTCCACCACAAACATACATCGCGTCCGTTTTTATATATATTATTTAGAAAAACCATTATTTTTTGCTCTCTTGCTTTGAATACTATTGTTATTTGCAAAAGCATCCACGACACGATGCTGAAAATGTTATCTATGTATTTTTGACTTAGCCTTTTTAAATATTTTGTAATGATTGAATAAGCATTTACCAAAATTGAAAATCAGATTATACTATACTATTTATAACCAATATTTATTTTTATTGATTGTTTTTATTTGTGAATGCCAACTACATATATAATTTACGTTATACTATTTTGTTAAACAAAACGCTTCTCAGAAGATTAGATTTTTCGAAGTCAATGCACCAGCAAATGTAAGATATGAGATTTGAAAGATGAGATTTCAAGAACTAATAAAAAAAAGGTTCGCCTTCGGCGCTAAGTGTAATACTATTTTCTGACCATAATTTTTATAAAATTTAGTTTTTTATTAAATTCAACTGGCACTTAGTATTATTTATACTTGAATTTTGTAATTTTTAAACCATTTCTAATTTTTCGTATCAAATTAAAAAACAAATTTATTATGGCCCCCCCCTCTACTTGAGAAATTCCTGGATCTGTAACGGCATCTGATTGTATTTTAATGCATGTATCAAATCTTTTTCCGAAAGCACCCATTGAAATATCAACCGTCACAACACTAGTTTAGTATAATCATGAACAATCAATATCTCCAGTGTGTTGTATGGGCGCAACGTGGCGAAAATAAAAAAAAAAGTATGAATACTTAACAACTTAATATGGAGTCGTTAGGATTGGTCGAGAAGGAAAATGCATTTTTCAGTGTTCATTTAAGGCCGTATAATCAGGTGGACCAGGTGGCTAGCGCAATTATCATCCCGACCCTGAGTTAGTAGTCGCTCCGAGTAATTTACGCTAATTTGTTGTAGCTAAATTCTTCTACTTCTCTGGGAAAAAGTTTAGTGGCCAAAAAGCCAGACCGTAGTTCTTGTTTTTTGCTCGGCTGTTGCTTCTTTATACGAAAGTACATTTTTTGCTCCCCTCCTATTATTTCTGAGCAATTACCATTTGTCATTTAAATGCTCCGGGCAGCGAAACATCGCCATTATTTAATAGCGCTATTAAAGGTTTTAATGTAATCTCGCCCATCATAATCGACCGCCATTTACCTAAACGCAGATTCGAGTCTAATAATGTATCTACATATATATATATATATATATATATATATATATATATATATATATATATATATATATATATATATATATATATATATATATATATATATATATATATACAATATATATATATATATATATATATATATATATATATATATATATACATATATGTATGTATATAAGTATACCAAATGCTCTAAAAATTTTTCCAAATGTGTATATATTGTTTTTTTTAATAGATTTACCAACCATTATATCCTAATTATTCAAACATACATTTAAAAACCTTTCTTATACGTTTTACACTATCATTATATGTATATATGTATGTATGTATGTACATATTTTTCTTTTTAAAATAAATTATGAATGTGTTAATATAAGAATATTGAAAGCTACATCAGGTAAAATTATTTAAAAATAAATTCAATATCATTGTTCATCGATTAATCATGAAATAAACTTATATGTATATATTAAATTGAACACATTTACTAGTATACGTCATTCCTACATTACAATACCTGAAATACACTTCAATTGTGACGTTTTGAAAGATTCGAGCATTCGAGCATTTAATACTGCATTTCCAACAATAGATTACACATAAACTTTACCCAATACCAAGACGATTCAATACAACGCAGATTTGTCTAAATGCATGCATGCAACCGCGATGAAAAAAATGCACATTACGTGTCCTTTGGTGCAAGCGCCAGGTTTGGGCGAGTGCACACAAACCCACGGAAAAGCGTATGCCCCTGAACAAATATGAGGACACAAGGAGTCAGCGGGTTCTACTCATTTTTTATTCATCGCAAAACCTCTTTCATGTCCATGTCTGAGTGTACGTTTCACCCTTTTCCATCCGTCCCTAGCTACGTGCCACATACCCACACACGTGTGTACTTGCTTTCCTATATACGTATGTACACATATATTGTACTTGTGTATTATATACATATGTGCCAAGGCAAGGGTAAGGACCTACGTCGTATAAATGTTTTTGCGAGCAGCGGGAAAAAAAGAATAAATCCCCCCTTATTGCCCCCCGAGCGTTGGGAAATCGCGAAAAACTGTTCTTATTCATGCGCGACACTAAAATAAACACCTAGTCCGGATAACGGAAATACGACACCGTAACGTATCTATAAACATAACTACACTTTATGGCGCACTGCTGGATAAGTGTTTTCTTTTGTGAGTGTGTATTCATTTCGTGAAAGTGTCAATTTGGATTAAAAATATTTTTAAAAAATTCGTTTTTATTACAACACCACTTTAAAACCTTGAAAACTAGCGGAAATCCGTTTAAATTTCATCTAAATGGAGAATCAATCAATACTATTAAATTAAATTACTATTAGATTAAAGTATTACTTTCGTAAAAAATTTCGACGAAGAATTCTCGAGAAATTCCAGAAGATTGAGTTTTGCAACGTTTCTGAATTCATTATTTCCCTTGAAATTTTTTTTTGCACTGACAGAAAAAAATTTCTTTGGAAACCTATTAATATCAATCATATACCTTATTTATTTATATAAAATACTCTTAATTAAGAGATAACAGTATATTACTGAAGCTTTTTCTAATTGCTACATTTAAAATTAGACATAATGCAAATGCAAAGACATACATTTTCCTAATAGACTTATGCATAATTTCATTAATATTTTTATGATATAAAAACAAACATCTAAAATCTAATGATGCTGAACATTAACGGAACTAATAGTGTCATTATATTTTATAAATTATTTTCATGTAGCACAAAAAAAATATCTTCAAGTTTGCTTATTAGATTAAAATAACGAAATGATTAAGTCATCCAAATTAAATAGCCCTTTATTGAATTAGATTCTTGACATTATCGTGACTCCCATGGAATCAATGTAGCTTTATTTGCATATATAATAATACAAAATATTCGCAAACTGAAAATTCCCTAATGAAACTTTGGATCTCTCCATTATACCTATCAATGGAAAACACGACGAGGCTAATTGCTTATTAAAACGCTTCCAAATTAAATTAAATACCATCGATAATTAAGCGAACAGAGGGGTTAATTAACCATTCGTACCCGTGTTCAATTTAGAGACATTCTTACACCAGTCAAGACGGGGCCAAATGGTGCAATTATTCGGCAAACGCCAATCGATAGCCTTCAAACCACCAACTTAATGGATTCTAACACCAAACCATTTTACATGTACGTATTACTTTGAAAACATTCAAAAACAAAACTATAGTTATTATAAATTGTACAATTTACATACATGTTTTATCTATTCCGTAAGGATATGCATTTGTTTGCAGAAGTCTGTAGTGGGGTTTCTGGCAACGATGCTTATCGTAGCTAGATACGCTAAATAAATCAATTGAAAACCCCATCGAGTTTATGGAAAGCATTTTTTTATCTTTTAGCCTATTATACATTTATGAATGCAAATTGAACTGAACGTAAGCGTCAATTTCAACACGTAGACAACATGTCGGTCGATACATATCGACGATGTGCGAAACGTGTGTTTTCGATATACTGCAGGAGCATGTAATTCCTCAATTGAATCAGACCAGTAGAATCAGCCAATATCCAGGTGACTTGGTATGAATAACAAGACAGGGAGAGAGCTCTCGACCCCATTAGCGAATGCAATTTAGGGTCGAAGCCGTGTAACAGGTCGGCTCTTTGTACTCTCGTCGTGTACCGCTCTGATTGGAATACTTGATTAGACCTCATCGATACACATATGTATGTATGTATGTACTTGATTTAAAAATAATACTTATTTATATTCTAGAAGCAGTTGGTTGGTTTCATTAAAATGAAGAAATGGGTTTTATTCAATTTTATGGTTTAAATGTCTGAATTTATAATAGATTGTATTGGATATTTTACAATTTGTAATTAAGAATTACTAGTAATGTACATTTGTTAGATTACTAGACTAAAAATATATTTTTTAATATATTTCCAAGTAGGAATATTTATTATTTATTTATTTTAAGTTTAAGTTTGGACTATAGTGGCATTACAGGAGTCACTAATGCGCTACAATGGTCGAAAAAATACAGAGAGATGAGAAATATATATATACATATACATATGTATACATAGACAAAAATACATAATCATAAAAAACAATAGCATTATAATAATAGCAGATGAAGTAAAAATATCAAATAATAAAATACAATGTAGGGAATGTCTTCCACCTACATACAATATAGCCAGCACCAATATGTTAGAACCAGCTGCAAATACAAAACATCCCTGCGAGGCCCAATTGGAAGAAAGATTGTCAAAATTTCACTCATACATCACATTCAATTGTGAAAATAATTATGAGTGAAGGCTACCAGACAAATATGTTAAAATAATCTCCGATGATCTCAGGTGAAAAATATCACATGTGGGCTCAGCAGCAACGATTTCATTGAGAAGTCGAATAGCTCTTGGAATAGCCATTCGAAAAAGAACTGTGCGAGCAGGAGGTACAACCATCGAATGATGATGTGTACCACGCCCATAATTATTAGGGACTTAAAGTCCCAACTGTTCCAGCAATGATGGGCATGACGTATTTCCACGTAGAAGCTGGAGAATACAACGAATTAATGAGAAGTTTCTCCGAAGTTCAAAGGAATTATACCCAAGCATGCCCAAAAGGAAATGAATAGGGTAGATATATGAGTAATACTCATACTCTTTCCTATATAGGAAACGAAGAAATGATTTTTGCACTTTCTCATGCGGATTCCACACGGAGTTGAAAAGAAAACGAGAAGACAAAGGGTTGGAGAATAACCTAGCATATTTCAAGACAAATCCGAGTTGACGAAAGGAAATGTCAGCGACTGTCTTGATGTGGTGATGAAATGTGAGTTGAGGATCAAAAGTGATAACAAAATCGACCAGCAAGCTTCAGCAGCTTCAGCAAGACGGATCCAATGGAATGTGAGTAGGTATCGTCAACTATTGTTGGAACTGTTTTCATATTGAATAATTTGTGTACTTGCACAGTTGGTTTTCACTATAATTGAATGGAATGTAAAGTTTCACGTTCAGTTGGGCTAAACTGTCCGTGTTTATTAAGAGTATTCTTGGACTATGTAGGCTTCAGTCGTTTGGGTAGGTATGTATAACGAACAGTAGTGATAATCAAGCGAAAAGACAACGGACCAAGTACATGCATGTTGTACAAGCATGTCGTGTATGTAAGACTTTATAATCACATGAACAAGACCATGTATGAGTCGTTATATTTGGATGTGGCGGAAGTCCAATTTTCAGTTCTAAAATCACTATTTCTGTTTGACTTAATTCACAAATTGTTATCGCTTCTTTTATTTCGATATGTCCAGAATCTCGGAAAAGGAGAATAAACGTATTATAGGCCACCAGTATTTTTAAATATTGCGATAAAGTTTAAAGTTTTGCGATATTTGGAGATACTTCCCGAAACGTAGAAAAGTGGACTTTGCCACTTTGAGTTATAACTAGAGGTAGGATAGTCACAGTGCTATCCATTGTTCGGCAAACCTTTAACAATGCATTTACAACATTTGAACAATACACGGCCCCCTCAGGCTCCGGTGACTAGTTATAACGGCGCATATATACACACATATGTATATGTATGCGTATATTATATTATAGTTGCCTTTTAAAATGTATCGTAATACAATATTGTTGAAAAGGTGTTTTTTTACGCAAAAAAGCAGATTATTAAATCATGTCGAAGGCAATTATTTATAAGTTCTCAGAAACGTATTAATATTCCAGTTAACAAAAAGGATTTGCAGGATTAATTTTGTATATAATCGTTAAATGATATAAATTCCGTAAATTTGATTTCAATCAATTTTGGTGGCTTACGACTCCCAATATAATTAATTTAACGGCATTAATTATACAACAATGTAACGATTTGCCTTAGCACATATAGGTATATATGTATTAAATTTACACCCACATTCATAATTGTATAAATAATTATAATAATAATTATTGTTCCAGAAGATAGGGAGAATAGTGCAATTCCCGTGGTCCATATAAATATTACATGTATAGAAATTACAAATGAATGAAAAAAACTATAAATATAATATAATAATTATAAACAATCAATAGTTACGATCATAAATAATAATAATAAATAATTATAGTTATAATCATTAATAATAATAATTAATTAAATAAATAAATAAATAATAATAATAATAAATAATTAATAATAAAATTAAATAATAAGAAAGTCAATTTATGGCGGTTGGTGGCGTAGCTTCATCCACCGAATATATGTATAGAGAAGACCGGAAATGAAATATAATATGTAGGCTTTTTTGTTCGATAGTTTTCAACGCAGGACCACCAAATTTGGTATACTATTTTATGGTACCCTAACATTGACGGTAGAAGGGTCGGGCCCTTTGAAGGTTTTTTTCCCAATTTTCATCCGCCCGAGGAACCCCAGCTAACATGAAAAACAACATGAATTTGAATTTGATCGATTTAGCTGTAATTTTCTTCTACATATGTATAACAAATTTTTCTGGGAAATATTGTATTTATATATCAGTATGGCACTCTACATACACAAAAAGCGTCATAGAAAAAGTTTAATAAGCCGAACAGCACACGTGTTTAAATGTCTGCTCCATTACATACATATGAACATATTTATATATAGCACTCTGGCAGACATCTCCGTCGAAACAATGAACTCAACTCCGCAAGAAACGAAAGAGTCGCAAAACTAAAACAATCCGCAAACTTAGCGGTGTACCGACTAAGATGGCTATATTGAAAAGTAATCCGAACTTTTGCACGTAAAATTTAACATTAGACGATCGCACATTTTCCCGGTATTTAAGCGGTGCATGCAGCGATGCAGAAATTCGCCAGTAACAATGTAACTGGCGGTTTTAGATGTTGGATGGGGGGAATGGGGGCCCCCGAGCGACAAGAGGCGAGGCCCCTGGAGTGGCGGCTTCCGGTTGGGGCCCCCGTCAGGTATTCCTTTGATCTGACCACTCTCAAACTTCCCCTTAATGAGCCCTTTTAGACGCCGGGGTGCCTAAGCGCCTCTAATAAGTCTTTTCCTCTGCACCCGTGAGAGGAGACTTCGGAAGTTCCTGCCGCCCTTACAGAATGCTCTCCTCTCTAAGGTAAATTATCCAATATATTACACCGCAAGGAATAATTATAGTGCATTAAAATACAATATTGTTGTATAGTTGTACTTAGTCATATCGCGTAGTAATACGTCTATTTCTAGGGCTACGTCTAGTGATTCTGATTTCTCGATGATTTTCATTTCTCGAGAAATACGAATTCTCAATTTAACTTCTTAAATTTCTCGAGAATTAAATTTCTTAAGAAATTTTGATAAATGAAAAAATGTATATAATACAGTAAAGTATCGTCTATTAGACATACATAATTCAAGTATACAAATATGTATATGTATGTAAATAGTAAAACATTTAAATTTTATTTTATTAATTATAACGTTACCTTTTTATCTTGCAACGTTGATTTTATTTTATTATTACATATTATTTTTAAAATATCCCTTTAAAAAACACATGCCATCTAAAGTAGAGTCAGATATCCTGGTTCTTTTTTGTTACGAAATTTTCGGCCGTGGAAAAATTTCTCTCGTTTTGTGTTGACGTTGGTTTAATTGACAACAAGGCTTCAAATACGCACTGTAAATCATCTGTTCTCTTGCCCGTCAATTAAAATATACTAAATTCTTTCCATTAATCCGTAAGTTTTTGTTTCTTTACATTACATTGTTTCAGACGGAAAGAAATCTATTTTTCTAATTGTTGAGTTAGTGTTAAACTTTGGATTCTGTGTATTCGGATAATTCAATAGAGTCACAAGTATCATTAAAATGCCAATTTCCACGCCTTATTTCTTCTTATCGGAGACATTTCTATAATCAACGAAGCATCGATACCGCCGGCCGGGTAGATTAATAGAAATAAATAGTAATAGAAAAAAGTCAGTTAAAAAATTACGGTAAATGCATTCAAAGGATAATTGGGGGTAGTCAGAAGATGTTGTTTGAGTATTTCTAAATATTGACGCGTTTGCAGTGTCCAGGTCAATAAAAAAGTTTTTTAAAAACATACCTCTTCTATAATTTGTATATAAAATAATTATTTTGAATAAAAACAATAATTTTATATTACTACCGCCATCTATATTTAAAACTAATAAATAAACGATGGATAAACGTCAACAACTATCTCGCCGGGCAGATATCAAAAGCGTCTTACATGATATTTTTGCACCATCGTAATGGTGGAGGATCCATTTACTTATATTGATGACCAAAATGAGTAATATGGCAAAGTATGAAAACGATCGGATAAGAGGCAAACTTTTTCCCGAATTGTAATCGTAAGTGAAACGTAAAGGAGGTGCATATGTAAAAAGATAAAGATCAATTCTGATAGTACTAAAAATAACATAAGATAAAGCATGTTCGAAAATTAGAAATTTGTAAACAATTTTTCATCATAGACCCAAATCTCTTAATAAAACCTTCTAAGTATGCACATTAGGTATAAACCCCTCATACATGTATGTAGAAATTTTTGCAGCATTTTTTTATTATAGAAACTGTCGAACCTGAAGACGCTGAATAACTTGAGATTTGCAAGTGCAATTTACAGGGACCGTTTCAATGAAAATCAGAAAAATTAACAAACTCCGAAAGGAAACGATCGACCTGGAGTCACAAACCAAGTTCTGACCAACAGCTACTAGTGGGAATCAAACCACTTATAATATGCTAGTCCTACTAATACACTAGTCCACGCCGCTGGTTTGTATGTATGTTTATAATAAATATAATAATAATAATCCACAATATGCAATAAAAAGTGCAAAAAAGCGTTCAGTAATCAAATACATATATAACAGCTTGAAGATTCACCGAAGTAGCAGAACATTTCTAAGAATTGGTTTGAAATATAATACAAGAGGTCTTAATGTAAGTTACATATAAAACCAAAAAAAATCTGAAATTTAATTTTTACAAGCCTTAGTATATAATCGATCAACATAACTGTTCGTTTTCACACGCAAGCATGTGAAAGCTCATTTTTATTACAACCTGACAAACGTTTAATACTTTAAATGTGTGACTTACCCACAGTCAAAACGCATATTCAATGATTCGCACCATCCTCTGAGTCACAAAAGACTTACCAAAAGTGCAATGCTCATTCCAAACACCTTAAATCAATTAACATCGAAAATTATACCCACATTACAGTCGCCCGTATATATAGGTACATCTAATACACGAGCTCAAACGCAAACGAGACAACTACCTGCATGAAATATTGCGTGAGTTTAACCGTGCGTTAAGTCGACTGAAACGGCCACAGCTCTAATTACGCGGATTTTCACGAGGAAAATTCCTTCGTGGGATGGAAGCAAGGGGTGGTTTCGGCACGCCATGCCTTGCCATCCCGAAACCCGGAGTTTCCGGCACGTGTAACAAGTGGTGGCCACAAAACGGAGCCTCCGCAACCACTTCACGTCTCCACAACCGACTCCATAAAACGTATCGTATACATATGCGAAATTTGCACGACGAATGTACTACATACGTACATTCGCATGTATGTGGAAGATTGGGATTGCGAATGCAGGGGCGTAGAGCGGGTCGAAATCCACCCTTAGCCCTTAGGAGTCGTCCTGAAACCACCCCTAGCTCGTTAGCGAAATGTGTCGACAATTTTTCAAGTGATCCAAGTGGGTGGGCGTCAAATCTACAAACGAGCAGTGCAATCTAATCATAGATATGGCCGATCTTTCCTAATCCTATCTGGCTTGATTTTTTAGCTCGAAAAGTGTCGTGGCGAACAAATGACGACGCATTTGAACGAGCCATTTTAAATCAAATGTCTCTTGATTCATGTTCTAGATTCATTCTACGTATATATGTATGTATATATGCATATATTATAATATATGCAAATCGGACTATTCAACTCATAACCAGCCGCATGGACTAGTGGACATGGACTTAGCATATCTTGCTATGGTCAGTGTGGTTACGAGTTCAAGTCACACTGGTTGCTACTGGCCAGACCTTGGTTTGTGACCAGGTCGGTCGTTTCCTATCACAGTTTTCCAATTTTTCTGATTTTCATTGAAACGATTCCTGCAAAATTGGCTTTCCCTCCCCATTTCTCTTGCAAAATTTTGAGTTATTATGTTATATCTCAAAGTTCGCCGGGTTTCTCTCCACATACATATGTCTCTGTGGATGATTATTGTATAAAAAATCGTATTGTAGTATAAATATTTGTTAACGTATTGTATACGATGTTTGCAATGCCCATTGTATGTTATGTATATAATTTAGTGTGTTTCTTGATTTGTACTCTTGTCGCATTAGAACAATCTGTAATGACGAGTATACATATGTATATTGATTGAATAAAAATAAAATAAAATAACCAGCAGCGAGGACTAATAGTTTGCATATAATGCTTTCGAGCAGAGTAGTCACGGTTCGATTTCTACCAGTAGCTGCTGGCCAGACGTTGGTTTTTGCTCCAGGTCAATCTTTTCCTATCAGAGTTAGCCAATTTTTCTCATTTACATTGAAACGGTTTCTGTAAAATTGGCATCTTCTTTCCAATCCCTATTGCAAATCTCAAGTTATTCAGCGTCTTGGGGTTCGCCAATTTCTATAATAAAAAATGCTGCAAACATTTCTACATTTATTTTTATTTTATTTATTTATTTTTTTTTTTTTTTTAAATTTAATTTACACCAAGAAGGCCTAACAGGTAAACCCAATGCGCCTTCCTGGCCAAAGACAATTATATAAACATATATGTACACCATCCATATATACACAAATACACATACATACATACATAAATATAAAAATACACATATATACATATACATACATACACACCTACACATACACATATATATATACATATACACATACACATACATTACATACATCCATAAACATACAAACATTATACATGCATATACACATAAACACATAAATACACATAAATAAAGATAAATTACTCATATATATAAAAATAAAAAATAGGATACATATATAAATAAAGATAAAACCAACATACATACACATTATGCTAAATAATAAAATTACAAAATGAAAACAACATGTGTACATATATACATAGATATGACTATGGATGATTTTTGAATAAATTCGCATTGTATAAAATGATTGGATTAATTGTATCGGTATTATATAATACACTCATCGCTTAAAAGCGATTTGCAAATAAATGTTCGATTTACATAAAAAAAAAAATAACAAACTGGAGAAAGCATTCATCTATAGAAACTTCCATTATCACTAGATCGATAAACGTTTCAATATAATACAACACAGCATTATGTGCTTACTACCCAGAACCAACAACAAGAGCATTATCACCAAAATAATCGACTTTCATTTGACGAACATTTAATATCCTCTACCAGTAGTTTGTAACATTTTTGGGCGGCCCATTTTCATACGTTGTAAATAAAATATTTATAATTTATTTGGTTGGTTATATTTCAAACAGCACCGTTACAAATGATACAAATTAACGTGTGCTTGAGATAAAATTGAACAATAATTTCCAAAAATGTAATTCCTAATTTCTAACAAGAAAACGATATACGTGAAGCTGCACATGCAACATTTGGCAAACGTGAAGAAAATAAATAATATTTGATAATTGGGAAGGCCATAAATTTAAATATTTTTGGTCAGTAATAAGAATACATTAACTGCATATGTGCCCATAATTATGAAAGTGGTCTAAGTCAAGTCAAGTGGTCTAAGACATTTAAAAAAAAGCTAGCATGCCTAATCTATTCCAGGCCAAAAAGAGTTTTATATTTTTATATTTTCCTTGTAATGACATCGGTTTAAGAGTGATCAAAGACGGTGATTCCCATATTTGAAGAAATGTAGGAGAAATTTGTCGAAATAATAATATCGTACTACAGCTATAATATCGTATTTACAGCTGGAGTCGACCTAGGCATGCCATGCCGTATGATTCTGTTTGTCTGCACCTTATAAGGAATTAAATTACTTAATTGATTTATACAAACTGACTATCTGTATACTTAAAGTAAAATAAATCTAAAGCCATTTACAATTGATATCAATATTATGAGGCATTATATATTATAAAATATTTGAAAGAGTCGGAAGTATAATTTTCAGTTCCAAAAACACTATTACTGTTTGATAGGTCCAGATTTCAATAGGTTCAGAATTTCGGAAAAGCAAAACAAAAGTATTACAGGCCATCAGTATTTTTAAATAGTCTTAAACGCAAAGCATTATATTTAATATTTTGCTAGATATTTCTCGAAATGAAGAAAAGTGGACTTATTCCACTTATAACGATCATAACGGCTCATATATGAATGAATCTACGGCTAATCCTTTGATTTGCTCCTTTTAAATGACTTTCCTGGTATCGTAATTTACTACACATGAATGAAAATTTGTTTATTTTTCCGCTTTGCAAATTATCTATAACATACACTAATAGCAAAATGAATCTAAACATGATTTAATTAATTAATCTATTCAATTAATATTTTTTGAATACTTGTAAACGACCTTTCACATGCCCCGATTAGGAATCACTATCCCATCATATTCAACTATCATCAGCAAATATCACACAAACTATCCAAAGCGGATTCGAAGAATATGAATATTCTCATTTGAATTATGAACTTGAGCCTTAGGCGAATAGTATATTCATGGCTCACGAGCTACTATCATACATATGTACAATACGTAACGGAACGATCTTGCAAGATGTGTAGTTACCGTAAATTGTAACGCGCACTCACTAAAAGGAGAGTTACCGCTCCGTAGTGAGTGGAACCAATTTATTTTGTATGCCATTCTATTTTCAGTGATATGTCGTATTAAATTTTCACGAAAATAAGATTGTAAGCCGGTGGGTGAGCGTGTAATTTACGCGAAAATATGTCAGCGAGTTAATATAGCGTAACGCGTAACATACACACGCGTTCATTTGAAACGGAATAAAGTATAAAAAATACATGAATAAAATATTCAATTTTCTCTTAAGCAACGCAGAAAGGAAAATGTGAAAAATTACGCTACATCCGATCTGGCTAACGGCAATTTCATCCGACACAATAATAATATTATTATGCAGGGGCGTGGAAGATTTACCGATTCACTCTTTTTACGACGCATTATTTCCCGCGTATAAAGCGCACTTTAAATAAGTAAAGGCCGATGAAAAAGAATATATACATACATATACGGAGGCGTCGTAAAATATTTCGCCAGAAAAAAAAAATCAACACGATCCGGATGTGCAGAAGCTGCCTTTTTATCGACCTTAAAAAATTTATATAAAAGTTATCCGTGGCGCGTCGTTAAAGCTCTCGCGAGAACTTCGAAGCTCGCCGGTTCATAAGTGAACACCGGATATAAAAATGTTGATTCAAAGCTCAATATTCACTGAAAGAATGACATCAAATGTTTATGGCCATTATTTCAATGAGAGGATACCTTATATCAACGGCTCCTAACTTTTTTTACACGCGTACCCCTTGGCAGACCATTTCCAAGAATTTTACTCCTCATACTAGCCTTTTTTTTGTAAATCAATTATCCTTTCCCTAACTAAACTTATTGAACTCGAATGTGTTAAATATTTACTATAAATGATCAAGAGACAAATCTCAAGTCAATTTTTGTAAATTAGCAACGCTTATCGATCCACAAACTGAAATAACATACCACTAGTCATAGCCATTATTAAACTAACCAATATAAATACATACATATCTTATGCCAGAATCACTAATAGCGATAATAATACATTTGTGAAGAGTCTCGGTGATTACAACTAGATCAGTGGTTCTCAGGCGAAATTTTACCGTGGCCGCACAGGTGATAATAGTGGTCCCATGGAAATGTCTGGTGGCCGCACCAAATTTAATCAAATAAATTAAAGTTACAAAAAAAGTGGATCAATTTATTCATAAAATAAAAGAAATTTTAACATTTTGGTATCTATTTATTTAATAATAATGCAAATGGAAATTGCTCCATACTCCTTTCTTCCAATGCAAGCCGCATTGCTTCTTCTAATTTTTATCTGTCAGCTCGTTTCTAAATTTGTTTTTAATAAAGTGCATTACACTGAATGATCTTTCGCAATATACGGTAGTGGGAAAAATAGACAATATAAATGAAGCAATTGTTGCCAAATCTTTATATTGGTTTGTTTCATTGTCAACGTATATTTCCAACCAAAATTTTTGAACCGAGATATTATTAAAATGGTTATTAAGTATTTGATCATGACTAATTTCTAATAACACATATTTTACGTTAGCCCAGTTAATTAATCTCAATACTGAAAATGATTTTAATCTATTATAGTACTATGAAATTTTCATTTGTCTTCATAATAAAAGGGGAAGATACAAAAGAAACAGTTTTAAAAATATGCAATTCTTTGAACCTTTCATCAAGTTCCAAATTCAGAGATTTAAGACACTACTATTTTAAGTTTTAATTTTAATTTTGAAGTTGTTTCTGTCATCTTATCTATGAAATCACTAACAGAAGATAAAATTGAAAAATTGTCATTTTCAACTTCTGTCACAGGGCTTTTCACTATAATTTTAGTTTTTCAATGATGAGCATGGTTTCTATAATATTATTTTGACGTTACTTTTTTTTAGTTTGTAAAATATATTTAATTTTTTTTAAATATTAGTATTATTTACTATTAAGTCGCTGGAGGCCGCAGTAAAATCCACTAGTGGCCGCATGCGGCCACCGTGGCCGCACTTGAGAACCACTGAACTAGATGGATATGAATATATTTTTCAGATATAAACAAAGATTACTCAAACACAATCTGCTTTAGATCGTCAAATTTAGAGAGTTTTCAGTTTAATTATTATGTATAAAATATATTAGTTTCACCAAATATGTACGTTCGCAAGACAAACCTTTCCATGAGTGAGTTGGTGCTTAAAATTCTTTATGAATCTCTAGTACGTAGCATTCTAGAATTTTCTTTCATTATTCAATTGACTCGTTCATCGAGAGAATCCAAAAACGGTTCCCCAGATATCTTTATATGAAATTGTATGGTTATTATCCCTGACTATATCCTAGTACTTTTCTATTAGGGGCGTTAGGCTTTGAGTCACGTCGTGTTATGTTTCTAGGTAAGAACTTTTTAATTATTAACTGGATTAATACACAATCCTCGGGTTTTTAATGAACGTAAGTTTTATACACCTAGTAAGTTCAGGGACCTGAGGAATCGTGATTTGTTTTCGCCTCCTGTGGCTTGCACAAATATGTTGGCAACGTCTCCAATCTCTAGAGCGATTTATCTGCTCAACCGGGTTGCTTGTGAAATTGACCTGTTTAATGTAAGCTGTGCTGAAATGCATAAGTGGTTGTTGAGCAACGCTAGTGGTTGATTTTACCAAATATAAATGTTATTGAGCACGGGTGTTTTGTATACCTATATTTATGTTATGATTATATGTCTAGCCACAGTGACGTTTTAGATAACTGTGTAATGTTGCTGTAGCTAATATGCTAAAAAATAAAATAAAATAAATATAATACCTGCCTAAACTCTGCCAATACCTTTGAGCTGTTTTACGAGGTTTAGTCTCCGATAGAGATTTCAATTGTTTCCACTAAGTCTAAAATTTCTTAAATTGTAGAGAGGGTGGCAGCTAACTCATTGCCAAGAGCCAGAAGCCTTGTTGGTTTGACTTTCCACCACCCACTCGTTTTGTCAGATTTTGAATGTTTAAACGCCTATAACTTTATCTTTTTCACACTATATCTTATAAAATTTGCATTATAGGCTCTTATTATTTCTCATATGTATTTTTAATTCGCTAATAGATTACATAATGAATGGTTAACAATTTATACTTTCTGGCTTGATTTTTGACGAGAGCGTCTAATCCGAACTGCAATATTTTACGTACTTTATATTATACTAGTTTTTAAGGGCTTTTACTTTTACTTTTAAGAGCGGAATTCCGATCTTCAAATCGATCTGATATTTTGCACACTTATATACTTTTGACTTAAATTCGTATGTCGTGATGGAAAAAATTATCGCAGTAATCCGTAGAAACGTTTGATACGTCATCGGCGAATACATAGCCTCAAATTTGCAAATCGATCTGGTTCTACAGTTTTTGATTGGTTCTATTATATAATACAACACTTTGATCAGTTTCAATTTTCTCCAGCATATTTACATTCTGCGTTGGCATTCTATATATTTAAATTTATATTTCCCCATGATGTCATAACGGTTTGCCCCAAAGTGACATTTATGGTATTAAATTAAATTAAATTAAAAATAATATTCAAATACTGGTGACTTTGTGAGTAAAATAGTTTTGCCAATTTGATGAGCAACCGTTTCAACGACGACCTGTAGTCACAAATATCCTAGTCTAACTAGCAGCACTGCAGAAATACCTCCAAATAAATACTTTGCAACGGCTTCAACTCAGAATCCTCTCGATGGTTAGCATTAACGCAACCACTGAACTATTCTGCTGGCTTTAATTTGATTTATTAATTTAATATACATACATATTTATATTCAAATGATTAAATTGGTAAAATCATCAGCATCTACAGCCGTTCGTTTCCACAATTTTCCATTCGTCTCTATTTTGAGCAACTCTCTTCCATCTCATCCCACATATTTTTCTTATTTCATCTATCCATATCCCTACTATCTATTTCGTTTGTACATATGTATGTACATGTATATATACATATAAAACTGTATATTTGAAGTGACGCTCGAATTATTAAAACCGAACTTTTAAAATTCGTATTTCAATTAAAATTTGCGATTGAATAAATCGAAGAGCGATACTATATTTTCGTTTTTCAACTAAACCAGATTTACCAACCAAAAAATAATAATAGTAAACTGATGTTCGGATTCGTAAAAGTCGAGTACTTGATCTCCTCATATGCTTGATATTGCTTATATAATGTATATATTGTATATTAATACAGAACTCTAGTTTATATATATATATATATATATATATATATATATATATATATATATATATATATATATATATATATATATATATATAAAATCATCAGATCTTAAGTATGTATCGTAACTAACCACACATGTTATTATTGTCATACCATTGTTTGTTATTGTTGAAAGTCGGTTAATTTAAACAGACGAAAGGACAGACTCGGCAATCAGCCGGGGTCATGGCAACCGGAGGGCCTCTAACAAAACTGCTCATGTGAAAAATTAATTCCTCTTTTTCCGACCTTTCTCTTCTTGAATGTAATTAGTTTCGCCCCTGCGTGCGGCGTCAAAAAAAAGCTCCATCCCATCCCCATCTTCATCCCCCCATACCCCATTTCTCTCATCGCACGGCCGTAAGTCACGGTTTTTGCCTGAGCCAAAATTGAAAATGAAATTCGACGAAAATTCGAAGCAAAGTGCGAGTTTCTCACGCGTGCCTTGAATATAATATAAATTAAATTTCCGTTTTTATAGCCGATACCTTTCCTTCGATTGGCACGCTTAATCTACGATGGATTTCTAAAAAATGAGAGTTCAAAAAGTAACTTGGTGAAATGACACGAAGATACGCCCATCACAGCTGGAGTCAACCTAGACATGTCATGCCATACTATTTAGTGTGTCTGCGACTTAAGGATCAAATCAGTCAAAATCTCAATTGATTTTATTCGCGATAACAAAACTGCATCTATTGATATTCCGTGTATACAATATGCTAACCAGCGGTGTGGGCTAGTGGTTAGCATATTATGCTTTCGAGCAGATTTTCACGGGTTCGATTCCCACTAGAGTTTTGCTGTTGGCCAGACCTTGGTTTGTGACTCGAGATCGACCGTTTCTTATGGGATAATACTTTTGGCACGGCTGTAAAATATATTACACGACAAATGTCAAATAACACCTCTAAAATAGCTCAAATAACGTCTCTAAAATAACAGAATCGGCGTTCGCCCGGCAAATCAAACGTAAAACGGATTCCCAGTAACAAAAATAAAAATTGAAGTTTCAATGAAAAAACTCCTCTAGCTTCTTGTTGGATTCATTAACTCACTTCAATGCTAGCTAGCCCCCTATTTCGGTAATATATGTATTATAACATATGCTAAAAGGAGCCGCCGCTATAATTGGTTTTCGAGGATTATCTCCAGGCTTAAGTGCTGTCGGCTAACAATCGAGACCCCCGAATGGACTTAGTGGTCGGTAACGGCATTCAGTCACTTCCCGCTAGAGTTCTCAGAACTGAGAGTAGGACTGCATGCCGAGACCGTGAGACTGCATATCTGGTACGTGACTATAACAAAAGGTAAACAAACGTGTCGAGGAAGGTGCACTGAGCGACCTGCCCTTTATGAGCAGGTACTTAGGCCATACCAACGCATTCTGGACGGAGCACTGGCAGTGCGTGGATCTCCTTAATCCAATAAATGCTGTGAAGCGACTTTGGCCTTTTATTTGGATCCTCCACCCACCTCTACACAACAATAGCAAAACGACTTGAAGAGTGGAAGTGGTTCAAAAATAGATCACAATTTTTTGACGCTCATGAATTTCCCTGAACTAGCAGAATGGAGTTAACAAAAAGCGTGTAATAATTTCAACCAAATCATACCCGAAGGCAATTCAAGATATATGTAATCAGGTCTTCATAAGTGGTTTTACAATAAAATCACTTTTTTACAAGGCCTCTTCTTAGGTTTATTTAATCATCCTCTGTGCGACAAGACTTCGCGTGAGAACCACTGTAATAGGCCCCACGTATACCATCATATTATCATAATTATCGCCACTCTTTCCAAACTTAATTAAACTTTCACGAATCGCAAAGCCCACATGTGCATGTGTAATGTCTGCAGATAGTACCTATTTGTATGTGCTTTATACACACACTACGTACATACGTAGTTGGTGAACGCTTTCGAGTCGAGCAAACTTTGAAATTCACTTAACTCCGATCGTTAAAAATTTTGAGAAGCGCTACCATAAGAAGGTGGATCACCAACTTTGCCCGAGCATGGAGATCACCAAAGGAAGCCTTTTGGCCGGAAATCTGGTTTAGTGAGAGCCCTTAAAGTTTACGATCCTCTGCATACATTAACGAACTGAGCGGAAAATGCGCCAACCCTACTAATAATGTGTAAGAACATGCGGTCATTGTTGCACTGCGATACAGCAATTGCAAACATCGATTGTTTTAAAAATTTTGAATTGCTTTAAGTAATAAATTTTGTGCCGATTATGTTTGGGACCATCTTAAAAAACATATATGTAATTCATAGGAGGTTAAAATTAGAATTTGTTTTCACTGTTTTTATGAGGTATATATAATATTATATTATTAACCAACAGTTTCTTATCAGAATTTGCCAATTTTTCTGATTTTCATTGAAACGGTTCCTGTAAAATTGGCTTTCCTATCCAATTTTTTATTGCAAACCTTGAGTTATCGTTATATCTCAGGTTTCACCAGATTTCTCTCCATAAATGTCTCTGGGGATGTTTATTGAATGTAAAAATCATATTGTTACATGAAAAATGTTATTGATCGTATTTTTGCAAAGTCTGACCATAGATGTCAGGTGTTGTTTCGATTTACATGTGTATGTATGTAATAATTATGTACTTAATATATGTAATATATAAGTTCTCGAGTCTTAATTTGTTTAGCACACTCGCCGCTTTGGAGCAATATGTTAGGCGAGTGTGCATGATTAATTGAAATAAAAATAAAATAATTTTTTTATTCAAAATGTGTGTTAAATATATTAAAGCATTTAATGGTTTGTAATTATAATCTGCCTACTAACCAGCAGTATATATCGATGGTTGGATTGATGCTAACAACTGAGAGGCTCCTAGGTTCAAGCCCTGGGTTGATCTCGATTTATCTCGTTTTTTTTTTCGTGAATTAGAACTTTATGTGGTTACTTTTCCTAAAAATGTTAATCTAGATTGAATCATTATTAATTTAAAATAAATCTCAGTTGAATAATGTCTTGTATATGCATTCAAATAAATTCGTAATAATAAATTCTATTTTTTGATTTTTTATTTATTACCAATCATATTTATTTATTCAAAGTTTGGACCGTTTGAATTTTTCGATCATAATTGAAACAACCGTCTGATCACATTTAAAACGATTTGGTTGGACTATGCTACCAGCGAATAAATCAATTTGAAATAGCCAAATTATTGAAAATAAACAAATTCCAGACAACCTGATTCACAATACCCCATTTGCATCGATTTTTAATATAATATTATGCAATTATATGCCTGTATGTATAGGTACTTAATTCACGACAAAATAGTTTCCGGTAATTGCGGGTAAATTTTAAGATTTATTTTAAAATGCACTGGTAATTACCGGAAAATTTATTTATTACCGGTATTTAGCGATGGCAAAATTTTGACAGCTTACCGGCAAAGCGGTATAGCGGTTATAAATTATTTAAATTCTTTTTTTAATTTAATAATTTAAAGAGCTGTTGATGTTGACCTGATATTTGTAGGGTTGGAGACGAAAATTCTATTAATCGATTAAATTATGGCTGATTATTTTGCCATCTCCAAATTTTCTAAATTGAAAACTATAGATAGATTTGCATAGCATACATTAATATTTACACTAATATATATGTTCGCCCCATAAACATAAATGTAAAGGATCCATTCGTCATTGATCAATATAGATATAAATAAAACCAATGAAAATGTAAAGGAATATCATAAAAAAACCTATAATACATACATCATTGCTAATTTTTTCCATGCAACATCCATCACCTACATACTACACCACTAACGGCGACAGAAGAGATCTTCACATGGTTAAAACCGGTCGGATCGAACCGATCACTTGCGTCTTCCGGAATCCGGACTCTAATTGTGGCCAGCCTCCCCGGCGAACACGACCGGTTTTCCGCCGGTTCTAACCACGAGGCGAATTTATGTGGTGAATAGTGACCGGCGGTAAACAACGGGACGCCGACCACGTTGTCGGTCCATTGATCAAGTTATAAATGGTCGATGGGGGAGGGGAGGTAATAAGCATTGAGGGAGGGGGAGGATTACGCGAGAAGGGCGGTTTCAGGGGGGGAGGGCTAGTTCCGCAAATTGTCGATCGGCGGATTTGCGAGGGGCCCAAGGGTGCGCCGACTACGTGATTCGCCGACCCGATGCCGGAAAATCCAGGGAAATCGACCAGAAGGACGATGAGGCGCGTGATCGGGAAAATTGGACGAAAACACATATTTCATATATTACGAGCCCGTACGCCGTTTCTCTTATTCTCTTCATAATTTGATCGCCAACTATTTCCAGAAACGCACACGCCGTAAACCAGATCGATATCTACTCGTATGTCGACAATGCGTTCAATAAATATAAATGGACTCCCGTATAAAGCGGTTATTTATAGGGATAACTTATTTACAGAAAGCCTAAATAATCTTGTCAGCAAATAGTGCATATGTTTTGAAAGTAAATTCATAAAGGATGTACGTCACGACAATTAAGGCCACGTATAATATCTACTTCGATAACATCCGCTTAGCATATCAGAATTTATTATACTTTAATACTTTAAGTAAATACTTTAATACTATTTATATAAAACTTTAAGTAAATGTATCGTCTGCTCTTGCACTTGACGCAGAGGGGGGGATAAAGTGAATAGGGTGACAGAAAATCTATCTTTTCATTTATCAATTAAATTTTATTTAAAAAAAAGAACACTCATCCGGCGGGACTCGAATTGGATTTTACCTGTATTTTCGTTTTGAATAGTAAAAATCTTAAATTTTAAAATATTTTTTTATTTTAAAATATTTTTTTATTTTAAAATATGAAATATGATAAAGGAGACCCAAGCAGGGCCGCCGAGAGAAACATCTAACAGAACTATTAGAAAATTTTAATATGTGAAAAATCTATCAGAACTATTAGAAAAATGCCTATATGTTGGTTGTTAATTTTTTTTAAAAATATGATATATGTACATATGTATATATATAACAGTAGGGCCCCTCGAGTAGTCCGGACGCCGGAATTTTACCCCAACTTCCCCCCCCCCCCTCCTTCTCATCGGACCTGGACTCAACACGTCAAAATGTGACATTTTGTCCTGCCTATATTGACAAGATTTTATTAACAATAATAATAATAATAACTTTTTATTCCAGACGATACAGAGAATAGTGCAATCCTCGCCGTCCATATAAATAATATATACATACATATATAGCACAAATGAATGGTAAAACAAATAAATATTATATAATGATAATAATAATAATATATGCACATACTAAAATAATAATAACATCGAATAACAAATAATAATAATAAATTATAATAAGAAACTTAATTTATTAGCTTCAATCTGTTACATAGTTCAGTGGCATTACTGGCCGTCAAAAAATTGTGACCTGATTTTCAGCCACTTCCACTCTTCAAGTCGCTTTGATATTATATATTATATAATACTACCGACACGTGGCGATTTGCTAACATTGAATTATGTAAATTAATAAATTGGACTTGGAGCTAGAGAAGTTTAATCATTAACAAACTCACTTAAAATTCGGAATCGGTGTCAAATCGAAGCGATAAGAGCTAGCTATCCAAACATGGTTTTCTACCGCACCTTTACAACTCACAAGCAAAAAAATATATACCAGATACTTTTTTCACTCTCATTTATTCTGCATTTTTTTAATTTAAAATAAAGATAGATATATTAAGAAGCTCTCTACAACTTTATAATTCAAAATGAAGACGAGTACATGAAAAAAAAATCAATTTTCAGAAAAGACCGTGTGGCGCGTGTATAGATTTTTTTTGACAAAACGGCGAATTTTTAATTCCATTAATCAGTCAATACTTATCATAATCTAACCAATTAATTTGAAATCAGCTACTATTATGCCTTTATTTTTTGTAGAAATAGTAAAAACTATTATAAAATATATATTGATCTGTATGTATGTACATATATGAGAAAACTTACTTTTTCAAAATTTTTGTTTACATAAATCGATTGAAACTTTTTATTTGACGTTTCCTTGATACGATGAAAGTTTTTCATAAGGTCCGTCGTAGAAAGTCCAAAATTCGCTTTTTCCAATCGAACCTAATTGTGCACATTCTTACAAAAGTACATACTTCATTATAAATGGCGCTTTCAATAAAAAAAATCTAAACAAAAAAAAACTTTAAAGTGCTCATATGTACACACAAAACAATAAATTATTTCCATATAATTGAAAAGAAAAATAAATAAAAAGATACGGAAGTGACACTACATTCAAATATCTCTAAGCTAACACTTAAGTTGCTCTCCCGTCCCATCTCTCTCTTTCTCTCTCTCTCTCTCTCTTTCTCTCTCTACCCCGTAGTAATTAATTATATCAGGTATCAGAGGTAATTAAGCAGGCGGGAAGGGGTTGGCGAGAGCGAACTACTCTAATGGGTAATTCCCTTTATAAAATGCCCCGTTCACTTTAATAATAGAAGTCAGCCGGTGGCAGTATTTAACGGGGTGACTTGGAAGCAATTAATACACTCACTGCACTTTAGCCTTTTAAACGCATACATTCTCTCACACTCTTACCGAAATTTCATTGACGGACCTTATGGAACAGCGTTTCCCAAATATTAGCATATCTGAATTTTCTGCGTACCAATTACTGATTATTTCAGAATCCTAATGTAACACAATGGTCAAAATAAAAATATACACAGATCGAAAAAAAATAAAACGGGAGAGAATAGACGAGACTATTTCAAACCAGCATAATCAGCAGTCATATTTATATAGCTCAATATTTAACATTTGCTACTACCGACTAAGAGGCTCCGTGTTTAAGCCCTGGTTAGATTTGAAGTATTTCTGCGGTGCCGCAGGTCAGATTTGGATACAGATTGGACTAATCGATCATTTTTCATAAAATTATCCAACAAATTGATAAGACACTCCTTTTCAAATAGAGTGGTTAAAGTTTGGAATAGTCTTATAAACAATGTAGTAAATTCTGAAAACCTTGATATTTTTAAAAACAAGCTAGATGTATTTCTTAAACTTTTTAAGTTTTAGTTTTTATTTTCTTTTTAAGTTTACGTTTTTTATAAATCTTCTTTTTCGACATCTTCATTTTTCTTTTAGTTATCATTTTACTGTTCAATTTTTATCTTTCTTGTTTACTTTTTCCACTTTTATTTTTATTTTACTATTGCTATTTTGAATGTTTTTGTACATTTTTTTCATTATTTTATCATTTAATTTATATATGTATATATGAATAAGTCAAACCTCTTTGGCCTATCGGCTTTACCGCCTCCATCAAGTATGTCAAATAAATAAATAATATATACACACATACATATATACAATAACGATGATATCAAATCATAAAATTGAGATAATATTTACATAGAATGTCTATCTGTGAAAGCAGATATGTTATTAGGCTCTTGGAATATAAGCCATCCGATAAAGGTCTGTGTGGGAAGCAAGAACAATCATCAAACTAGATTGGTTAAAACAATGGATGAATACAGTTTCATGTTACATGAAGAATTATTTAAATGCAAATTAACAGTATTAACTACTGTACAAAATAGTAGATAAGCAGAATAAATACATAAAAGCTTTCTACGAATATTTTTTTCTTTACTTATGTACATTCATATACAAACATATGTATAATTGACTCGTGTTTAAAACGCAATTTACAAAAATCGATTGCAATCTAATATGAAGAGTACAGTTTTTGCAAAGAGGTCCCAATGAGTACTCGAATCATAAAAGGTTAGGAACATCTGCTATAGAGCTATCTTGGGGAGCGGATGGTGCCAAAAAAAGGGTCAAACGCCAATCGTAGTTGACTGTGAGCGTTTGACAGACGTCTCACGTCCGAAGATGGGGGGGAGGTTAGTGCCAAGATTGATCGAGACGTTTAGAAAGAGCGAAAAGAACGGGCACCACTATTATTCCGTCGACCGTCCAAAGTGATTACTGTAGCTCCACCTGTCATTCCGCCACTTGCTTTGATAAATGAATCAAGTTTTCGGCGATAAACTCGAAGGTTTTCGCTTTTTGCCGAGAGGCGGAAAAGCTCGCGCTCGGAAGCTGAAACTTTGAACGCCCCGACGTTCATTCATCGTCGATAGGGAAAAACTTCCGGGGTGGAAAAGAAAAATTGACGAAAACCGCCGACCGAATACGGCCTAGTCAACTGCGGGGGATGCAAATGCGACATTTACATATACTGTTGAAAAGTGCATTCGAATTGCTACATTGTTAGCATATGTACTTCATTTGGAAGATAGATGATAGAGCTATTCAAAAATACTCATAGAAAAACCTTATAAAAAATAGTACATGCATGAGAAATACGGCTAACACAATTAATCAAATTACATATATTATATAAGGACTAAAATGGATGAAGATACCCAAAAAATGAAACTTCGAATGATACCCAATGATACCATTAATTCGATTGATAGACGAGTGCTCATCGAATACATAATTTTTTTGTTTTCTTTTCCATAGTCCTATTACGGGTTGCCCCTGAGCGTAAATATAAATTTAAACATTAAAAAATTGAAAAAATATTCAAATAATGATTACTAGGGTTTGCAATTTTCCTGCAAATTTCATAAAACGGTAAACGGTAAATGATTTTTCCTACTACTGGTATACCGGGATTTACCGGTAAACGAAAAAAAGTTTTTCACGGATAAGATAACTGTATGTGGTTACTTTTCATAAAAATTTTAGCCTAGATTGAATCATATATTATATAATTAAAAATAAATCTCAGGTGAATAATGTCATATATGTATGTAAATGCATTCAAATAAATTCGTAATAATACTTAAATTGTATTTTTTAATTTTGAATAATTGAAACAATAGTCTTATCACATTTAATACGATTAGGTTCGTCTGTGCTGCCAGTGAATTTAACAATTTAAAATAACCAAATTTCATATTGAAAATAAACAAATTCCAGACAACCTTATCCACAATAGCCCATTTGCATCGATTTTTAACGTAATATTATGCAATTATATATACTTAATTCATGATAAAATAGACTCGGGCAATTACCGGTAAATTTTAAATTTTACCGGTATTTACAGATGGCGAGATTTTAGCGATTTACCGGTATACCGATATTGCAATCCCTAGTGATTACATAGTGAGTAGATAGGACATAAGTACATTGAATGGTATTTTTTTCAATTTGAGAGGAACCGTTTCAACAATGAAATCAGATAAATTGGAAATCTCCGATAGGAAACGATTGACTTGGAGTCACGAATATCCAAGTCTGGCCAACAGCATTAAAGATTAGCATGGAATCGAACTCGGTTACCTCTCGGTGCTAAACATAAACGCAACTACCGAACCATATTTCTGGCTGGCATACCATACAATCGATTCAATTTGTTCCGAACCGTTTGAACGACGTATCTAATCAATGAATTTAATAGTAAAACCTAATTAATTACTACCACAACCTAATTGGCATATATCATAAACGTTAAATCATATTTTATTCAATTATAAAAAAGGCTTAGAAGATGGCAGTCGTATAACAGTTAAGTCCGTGCAATATCTTGTACAAGTCACCCTTTATCCCGACCCAAGCCGAATAAGAGTGGGGGGGGGAAAGGATCCTACTAGGAAAATTCTAGACAAAGCCGACAAGGCGAACAACCTGCGTCTTGCCAAATGTAAATATTAGTAGCGTAACGGGATTGCTATTACTGCCGGGGGTAAGTAATAAACTGGGCCATTTGCGAAACGGGGGAGGAATATAGAGCGAGTCGCATCTGCGCGGAACGTTATCAAAGGTATTGGATTTAATGACCGACCAACGACAACACTAAAGGAGCACACAGACGGACAAACAATTATAGCTGGAAAGGGAAAAAAAAAACAAAACAATAGAGAAGAAGTGAAGACCCCCGCTAAAACCCTAACGACACTTCCGGGGATAAACTTGAGTTGACGGGAGGTGGTTTTGAAAAAAAAATGTGGTACGTATACACGATTAAAGTTATGTAGGGAACTTTCGGAATGGTGAAAATGCTGGTGCGACGCTTAATAAATTGTTAATTATGCCAATAATGCCAGGGCCGTAAAAGCAAAGTGTTTGATATTAAACGCGTGCACGCTTTTAAGGCACAACCCTAAACCGAATGGGACACGGTAACCACTCCATTAACTGTTTATGCTTACGCGTACGCACACGTGTATGACACTATAGTTAAATTATTCAAATTTGGAATTATTGTATAACTTTAAATACATCTCAACTTAGTCATTAAGACGTTGAACACACAAAAAGCGATAAAATATATATACTACAATGCTTTATTTACATACTAGTAAAAAGGTGTACGCATTCGAGCACTCGATAAACAGTGAGCACCGTATAAAAAAGAGCGCTAGCAATCAGTGTGGTGTCAATTGATAGAATGAGAATGCGCACTGTCTGTGTATCATTGTCAGTGCGTGTGTTTTTTATACACTAGCGAAATGTGTACGCAAATTAAAAAATCAAAAGACTGTTTACATCTGCAAGTAGTTTAAAATATTGTATCTACATATGTATGTATATGTCTATTTGAGATGAAAGTTTACCACATTCAGATATAACTGGTTACTTTCAAGTGAAATGTCATGTTTTTAAACCACTTTATATTACATAAAGACGTATTATTTAAGATTTTAACCTTATCATTTAGACACCAACCCATTAAAAGTATTTGCATCATCATTTACAGCCATTTGCCATCCACTGTTGGATGAAGACCTCTCCAGTACGTCTCTGTTTTGGGCAACTCGTCCCACACATTTTTCTGATTTCATCCACCTTTTTATTCACACTTTATTTAAACTCGAATAACAAGAATAGACATATTAAATATAATTATATCAGATTCTTATTTTATCATTACTGTGTTCTACCGGATTTTTCTTATACATTAGTCCTGTTTTTAATATTTATATTACTTGTTTTTGAATTTAATTTCTTCACCGCGCTATTTTGTTTAGCATGATTTTGTCGCTGCGCGGTTTCGACCAAGCGATTTTGTCCCGCGCGGTTTTGTCGGACACCAAATCCCCCTTCCCTCCAAAAAGCAATAATATTTTAGTAAAAAAACAATTTTTATTTTAAATAAAAAAAAAATAGTACAACTACAGGACATTTATTAGTATAAATATTTGTAGGTACTTATATTTTAAACACTATTATCAAAAAAACATAAATAAAATTAAATTCAATATTTATCCTTTATGTACATACTTAGCAGGCATACTCTTTTGAAATAGCATCTTGATTTCTACCCACCGTTTACATAGAAGGAAGTACATAAAGTAAGTATTACGAGCTTCTATTATACATTTATAGTACCTACATAGATGGAATTTGATGATTTTTCATCGCCGTAAATTCGATTATTACGCCTTGCGTAATAATATCCATACAAGCGTATAATATTTCATAAAGTCGTTCGTTTTTAGTACAATGCTATACATATCTTACTTAGTACTTACAGTATATACATATGTACATAAATATAATAATATGTACATGTACGTATACGATGAGAGCGCGTGCCTCGGAGACACGTAATAATAATTATTACACAGACACGACACTTTACTAAGGAGCTTAAGTCTTTTGATGGGTTTCAAAACTCATCTCTAGCTCGTATTAAATGTTATGTCAGGAATGTTATTCATCGTTCGCATTATCGCCGAAAGTAGGGCCCGTTTCGTTCCATTGTCGGGCTCGACACCGGAAAAGCTCCTCGGAAAACTGACAATATCCATTTACATCAATTACGCTAAATCGAGATGTTTGCTCTGCGAATCGGATAATGCCAAATCATACACACTACACTAAGCATTGACTATGCCAGTTTGTATCGTACAATTTTAGATTACTAGGACTTTTCGTAAATAAATCCACTGTGAGTCATCTAAAGTTTTGATTCCAATCTGCGTGATTTATTTTATAATATGTATGTACGTGCCCGTTAACCGTATTGTAATTGAGCACCCCATTTATGTATAGAAAAAATGTATTCAAGTATTATATAAAATGACATGCTTCTAAGGCTGAATAAAATGTCAAAACAACTCACTAGTACTTATTAAGGAATAATTTCGGCTCTAGAAATATAACCTATTATCAAGTTATGAAACAATCAATTATGCATGTGTAAAGAAAAAAGGTTAAAAGTTCTATCCATATCTAAAAAACACAGTTTTTAAAAGATTGAAATAAATCGAGTGGGCTGAATGTATATGTGATAATTATTGATAATTACTCTCCAGTTAACTTCTTTTAATTATAAGTTCCTTTGCCAGTTGAAACTTTAATGGACGGTTTTGTAATGGAGTTGATACTTCATTTGAAATTAAACTCAAAACTTACAACTTTCAATGATGATATTGCCGGATAAAATTTAACGGATGGAAATTGACAAATGTACATATTCTCACACAAGGATTGCTCACACGAGGAGTCCAGGATTAACATCTGATGTTATAAATTTATTGTAAAGAGTTTAACATGTGATGAAATATTCAAGTATAATCCTTGTATCAATACAATGGCCATAGATGGGATTTGTTTCACAAATATATTGTGACCACACGATTTTTTTCACACCACTCAATGTATCAATTTGAAAATTTATATTCAAGCTGAGTTGATAAGATTGTGGCTAGAATTCGTAGTAATTTTTTTTTTCATTACTTTATTATTATTTTGAGTTATTTCATACTTTTTTGTTCATTACTTTATTTTTATTTTGAGTTATTTCACAATATTTATAGTAACGTTAAGTAATAAAAAAGTTTTGAAAAAAATCCTTTAACCGAAAGTAGAACTTTTGTCGTGTGTAAGTTTCCCTACATTTACGCTCAATTTGTATCGAATATGCTCTCATAGCCGGTACGTGTGAACGTATATGTACATACAATATATTTAATTATAAAATTTTGTTTTGTAACCTTTTTATATTCCTCAAATACGTGGATAAAGCAGTGGGTTGGTCACATTCGAATTTTTTAATTTAAATTTCCCAAAAATATAATTTATACGTACACTATACATACATACATATGTATGTATACATATTGAATGATAAATCAAACTAAGTAAGCTATGTATTAAGATTACGTATATACAAAAAGGTAAGCAAACTTTATTTGAATATATAATTATTTTCCTCTCAAATAAATACTAGCTTTGTTTACATTTGAAGATAAGCAAACCTTTGATTGTATTATATTATATGTATACACCTGTAACCTATGTACATATGTACGTAATAAATAAACTTTTTATTTTTTCTTAAAAATCGTTAAGAATGATCTACATAAGATCATTAACATATTAGGTACAGATATGTAGATATACAGATATACGTACATAGATTCATATTAAATTTTATTTTCATGAAAAAAATTGATGGATGGATGGATGACCCACCCCGAATTCACGTGCTGACGATTATGATGGTTACGATACAAGTTTCATACAATACACCGATAAAGATCCTATTCAGATTAATTTTAATCCGTTGAATGTATTACATTTGAGGTAGACCGAAGAAATCTAACGAGTTTAAATAAGTTTATCGGCTAAGTGTCGCAGAACTGTTAGAAATGGCAAAGTCAGCAGAATTCGAGGAGACAGACCGGAGCTTTAGTTTCTGACTCACTAACCCCGGGATTAATGAGGGTGATTACGGGGGCGACAGCTCCATTTGTATCGACGCATTCGGAATCTACAAGTGTTGGGAGGGGGGGGCAAGAAGCCCTACAAGAAGCGTAGCCAATGTACTATTATTCCACACTATAGAATTTCACCAATTTCAAACGTACAATCGGCTGAATTTCAATCCCAGTAGGGCTATCAAAATCTAAAACGACTTTAAAAGCAATATAAAAATACTTTTTTTACATCAATTTGTGAGGGTGCATATTAAGGCCTGTTTATACTGACACACCACAGACCGGCAGTAATTAGTCTTAATAATAAATATAATTATTATTAAGACAAATGATTAGAGACACGTATTTTAAGCATCTTTTCTTTTTAACAATTTTATCATTTTCATTTTGCCTTTTATCGTTTTAGAACATTAAAAATGTTTAATTTTAGCATTTATTTTTATTAAACTTTAATTTCAAATAATAAAAAATTTCAATGAATTTTAACAAAATTTATATACATATAAATATGCACGTATAATTTAAAGGTCACACGACCATTAATAAATAATAGAAAATTACAAAAATGATTTGTAAGTAAAATGTTAGATGAATAAAAATACAAAGACAACAAAACATAAATATACATAAAAAATAACAAATTAAAATTTATTGTAAATCGGCATGGAGCATGTTTTTAGGCGACGATCAGTTACAATTCAATTATATTTACAGAAATACCTTACAGCATAATTGTATTTTTTGTCTGTGTATATATGTACATACATATGTATGTACCTATATATTATTATTTTTCTCATCTCTCTGTATTTTTCGACCATTATGGTGCATTAGGTACCATCCTGTAATGCCACAATGATCCAAACTTTAACCTAAATAAATAAATAACATAATTTTATGTTGTAATTCCGCCATGATTCGAAATTTGAACCAAAAATTATTCTTCAATTTTGTAAGCAATCCCAAATCGGTTCGGTGATTATTTTTCACAAAGCGCTCACCCAAAAGTCACTAAAATCTCTATAACGGAACATCTGGCAGCCGAAAATTCCATCATATTAACTATCATACTTACGAGAGCTCGAGTGCCAAATATTCCTTATTCGCTATTTTCATGGCAAAAATTGTCTTTTGGGCGATCGTGATGTGACTAATAATCCAATTACCTTGCAAATCAGATCGAGAAAAAAAAAAGTTGCCAAAATTGCATTGATGGATGTGAAATCCATCAATGCAATTTTGAACCAAAATTTTCCATCCGTTTATAAATAGTTTAAATATGAATATACCTAAATTTGACATAAAACTTCATTTTCATATATGAATGTAAAATGAATTAAGGGCAATCGTCACACAATCGCATCATTCAATATTAACTTTGCTATTGTTTGCACAATATTTGACGGTGGATATTGCGTGCGCTTTTCCAAAATGTAAAATTGGAAGCGTCCTCTCGTCCAAAATAATTGTTTTCGTAATTAAATTTGTAGTGCATCCCCGATTGATTTTCCCAAAGCACATCGGAACGATTTTCCGGAAATAAAACGCGCCAACGAACGATATCGATTTCCCGACCAGAATACACAGTTACACGTGTACGTGTAAAATATATTTGTCCCTCGTCGATCCGAATTAAATTACGTAACTACACACACAAAGCGAAGTGTGCAAATTTCATTTCCCGATATTTTATTTCGGATGTGAGTAAACCGTTTTATATGCAGTTTTATATATAGGCTTGACTTTTGGAAAAATATATGGTTGACGTGTACATTATATTAAATATGAAAATGTTTGTCATACGGTTGATTTTTGCAATTATTTGGGAATCAAATTGTAATGTAACTTTCACTCGATATTCTGATAATGTGAAAAGTTGATAAATTAGTTCAGTTCATTTAAAAATGAATTTCTTCCTTTATACTGAAAACTTATATTGAAAAAAATGTATGCAATGCGATATCATATTACCTTTGACATTTTCGTATATTCATAACAGATTCATAACTACAGGTTGGTTATTCTTACTTTTCGTAACAAATTTACTAGGGTTTTTATTCAGATCATAGCTTTGTAAATATAATATGCATTGAAAAG